>NC_061115.1:144734358-144892062 GCF_002878395.1 Capsicum annuum | reverse complement strand
TCATAGATCCTTAGTCATCCTTTGTCTTTCTATAAACGGCCCCTTAGCCTTACGACTTAATATATCTGCTACTACATTTGCTTTTCCTGGGTGATACAAGATATCAATATCATAACCTTTTAACAGCTCAAGTCATCTTCGTTGCCTCAAATTTAGGTCCTTTTAATTAATGATGTATTGCAAACTCTTGTGATCAGTATATATTTCAACATGAATCCCATACAAGTAGTGACGCCATATCTTTAACGCAAATATAACCGTCGCTAGCTCCATATCATGCGTTGGATAATTTTTCTCATGTGGCTGCAATTGTCTTGAGGCATATGCTATGACTTTACCATGTTTCATCAATACACACCCTAAGCCAATTCTTGAAGCATCACAATACAATGCATACCCTTCTGTGCCTTCTGGAAGTACCTATATGGGTGTAGAAGTCAACTTATTCTTCAGATCTTGGAAACTTCTTTCACATGCATCATTCCATTGGAACTTGGACTCTTTGTGTGTTAGCTTTGTTAAAGGTGCAGAAATTGAAGAAAATCCTTCAACAAACCTTCTATAATAACCAGCCAACCTAAGAAAACTATGAACCTCCGTAGGCGTTATAGGTTTTGGCCAGTTATTCACGGCTTCTATCATTTGAGTATCAACCTTTATTCCTTCACCAGATACTATATGACCTAGGAATGCCACATATTTCAACCAAAACTCACATTTGGAGAACTTTACATATAGCTTACGATCATGAAGAATCTGTAACACCTGTCGTAAGTGACTGGCATGGTTCTCATTTGATCTCGAATAAACCAGAATATCATCTATAAAAACTATCACAAATACATCCAAGAATGGCTTGAACACCCTATTCATCAAATCCATAAAAGCTGCAGGTGCATTTGTTAGTCCAAAGGACATGACTAGGAACTTGTAATGACCATACCGTGTTCGAAAATCTGTCTTGGGTATGTCCTTCTCTTTGACCCTCATTTGGTGGTAACCAGACCTTAAATTAGTTTTTGAAAACCACTGGGCTCCTTGGAACTAATCAAATAATTCATCGATTCTCCGAAAGGGATATTTGTTCTTAATAGTCACCTTGTTCAATTGCCTATAGTCAATACACATTCTTAATGAGCCATCCTTCTTATGCACAAATAACACTGGTGCACCCCAAGGGGACATACTAGGCCTTATAAATCTTTTTTCTAGCAAGTCTTTCACTTGCTCTTTCAACTCCCGTAATTCTACCGGGGCCATTCTATACGGAGGAATTGAAATTGGTTGAGTACCTGGAATCACATCAATACCAAACTCTACTTCTCGTTCTAGAGAAAAACCTAAAAGATCTTCAGGAAATACATCAGGAAATTTATTTACCACTGGAATAGTTTAAAGAGTTAGTGTCTCCGCATCTGTATCCTTCACTCTAACTAGATGACATATGTAACCCTTGGAAATCATCCTTTTTACCTTAAAATAAGAAATAAATTTACCTCTTGGCATACCAATATTACCTCTCCATTCAAGGACTACCTCTCTTAGAAAATGAAAATACACCCTCTTAGTTCGGCAATCTACTATGGCATAACAAGAGGCCAACAAATCCATACCCATTATAGCATCAAAATCTACCATTTCTATCTCAACCAGGTCAACCATTGTATCTCGAATGCAAATAGTTATTATACAATTTCGATACACTCTCTTAGCTATAACAGATTCACCAATCGACATAGATACTTCAAGTAGATTAACTAGCAATTCTGGTGTTCTTTTGAACTTTCCAGAAACCAATGGAGTGACATATGATAATGTAGAACCCGGATCAACTAATACATATACATCATGTGAAAATATGGATAATGTACCTGTAACCACATCTGGAGAAGCCTCTAAATTTTGTCGATCCGTTAAAGCATACGTACGATTCTGAACTTTACTAGAGCTAGCTGCTCCTTTAGTACCTCTATAACGACCCATAGGTTGTACACCTCTAACTGAATAAGGCACCGATGATGATGATGCAAAGGCCGATCCAGTAGGTCGTACCATACTACCTATGCCCCTTTGAGGGCATTCTCTCATTAAATGTCCTGACATACTGCACCAAAAGCAAGCATTTGTCCCAAACTGACATGCACCTAGATGAAGCTTTCCATATTATTTACATAGTTATCGAGGAGGCCTTAATTGGTTCATACTCCCTTGCTCTTGATACCCCGTTGTTCGTAAACTTTGACTCTCACTTCTTTGCCCAAACTGGTTGCCTTTAGACCCTTAAAACTGTGGAAGAGCACTAGCTGCCGAATAAGAAGATAATTGCCTAGGTGGTATATTATAAATCTGAGGCCTAAACTCTCTTTGGGATGCCATGAACTTCCCCATATATCTGGCTCTCTTGGAATATCCTCTTTCCAATTCTTGTGTTCTTCTCCTTTACCTTTGATCCTCTATTTTTTGTGCAAAAGCTTATATCTTTTCTATGTCTATGTCTTTGTTCAAAGTAGCAATAGTACAATCTCTAACTAAATATGGAACCAACCTATCCATATATCAATGAACCCTATCATCCATAGTAGCTACAACATTAGGAGCATATCTAGACAAGGAGTTAAACTGGAGGCTATGCTCTCTCACATTCATATTCCCCTCAAAAATTCAAGAATTGATCTACACGAGCGTCTCGAGTCTCGAATGAAAGGTAATCATCAAGAAATGCCTCTTTGAATTCTTTCTAAGTAGATGAAGGTGCATCAATACCCCTAGATCGTTTCCAATCTTCATACCAAAATATAGCCTCCCCTTTGAATCTATATGCTGCTAGCTCAACTATCTCTTTACCCGACACATGTATGACATCTAGAGCCCTTTAGATTTGATCAATAAAGTCCTGTGGCTCTTTATTAAGATTAGATCCAGTGAATGTAGGAGGGTCTAATTTTAGAAAATCCTGCGTTCGTAAGCTAGCTGCCCTATCTACACCACTAGAACCTATGGTTGGAATGTCTTGTCCTTGAGCTTTTCCAGTAACTATACGAGCCAATAATTGCACCATATTCCTTAGATCTTGGTCTGTAGCATTGGTAGGTGGTTCTAAGGATGCGGTTCTTTTCCTTCTTAGGTTTTGTGAAGATGGAGGAGTAGAAGAAGTTTAGGACATAAACTCAGCTTGAACCTCACTCTGATTAGCTCGTCTAGGTGGTGATTTGCTGGTACCTTCCTCGACAGCCATGTCTATTCACTTAACTATATTCTTACTCCTTCTTGTAACCAGCATCCTTACTATAATAAGAGGATAAAAATAGGTTCAATGATTAAATATGACTTTACCTACAACATGGGCTCTATTGCAAGATCTAAGATATTAAGAAAAAACGGCAACCCCAAAATGTCCCATAGCCTCCTGTTTATAAATGTGGTGCACAACACGACCATAAATACGACTCTATATAAACACGACTTTGTAAATACCCTAGGATGATCTGCTCTGATACCACTTTTGTCATGCCTCAATTCTTATTGGGGCGGACAGGCACCCGTAGCCGTAAAGGCCCGAGAGAACCCATTCATAACCTTGTACTTCCCATATATGTAACTATGACAACTAAAGGTTCTGACAAACATGATATTATGAATCGATAAGAATAGTTACACATGCAAGCACAAACTGATATATACAACATTTGGCTATTGGGGCCACAATATCTAGAGACAAGACACTACCATAACTTTACATTAGTCTACAAAGCCTCTAAAAGATACATAGACTTAGTTATGGTCGAGACAAAACCCCACCCTGCTCTTGACTTACTGCACAATACCAAAATATATGGAACAGACTCAGAAAGCCCCGAATCAACCTGGAGCTCACCAATAGTCACTGAATAGCCTGCGCTCCTACTAGTAAGGTGTATGAGCTGAAGTACCTGTCCCTGTAGCATAAAATATAGGTCCCCCATAAGGGGAGTCAGTACGAAACTATGTACTGAGTATGCAAGGCAGAGTAGTAACAATACATGATACAAAGGCTCAATAGAAATCAGATACAAGTGTATAAGTAGTACTAGTAGACCACCTTTATATATACTTGTGGGACTACGTACATTATATTTCTTTCTTTATTTTTTAATCTTTCTTACTTCATATTTTTTGTAAGCCATAGATAATGCAAATGATCAGCTGATCAGTGGTAAATAGATAAATTAGGATCGCCCCATGCTAGGCTTACGCCTCTAAGCTGCCACCTACATATAAGGATTGGGATCGGCCCATGCTAGGCTTATGCCCCTGAGCTGCCACCCATATATAAAGGTAACGAGATCGGCCCATGCTAGGCTTATGCCCCTGAGTTGCCACTCGTTTTATAGATTTGCGTTACTTAGTTTATTTAGCCTTTGAGATTGTTACCTTGGTGGTCATGATATTATGGTATCTTGAACCAATAATCTACTAATATGAGACATATAAATGGACACTTAATACAACAACAATGAGTTAGGGAGTTGTTGGTACGCGAATGAGGTGTTTAGGAGCTGAAAATAACACATGGTTCTTATTTGAACAAATGGAGAACTCCTGAAATTTTCTAGTGAAGATAGATGTTCCAGTTTAATAATCAGAATATATGGAGGTGTTCTAACATGCTAGAGAATGGGGACAAGGCCATTGGCTATAAATGTACGATTTTATGCCAAAGAGTACAAAATAGAGTATGCCTTACATACCTGGTAACATAAATTCGAAACTAACCCGACTTGACTTCTCTCCTTTTAGATTACTTATCTATAATAGAATATATGGTAAACTAGTATTAGCAACTAATCAATGCATTTGGGATACTTAACTTCACCAAAATAGTAACCAGGCAGTAAACACGTAATCTATCAATCAAGGGTGCTATATTAACCCTTTTCTTCTCCAATTATGCCCACATACCATACATGTCCTTATAAGATCACCAAAGCCACCTCATCTTCATTACACCCTCTAAACAACACGTAAAATAAATTAGGCAGTTGACATACACAATCATTAATTCGGTGGTGTATCACCACACCCATATTCTATATTTCAATACAAACTAATCACACCTTTCCCCAATAGCAACCGGGCAGCCCCCAATGCCAACACATAAAATAGTCCATAAACAACACCCCAATTGTCCTTTAATAGGAACCAAATATGTGCAATCCCTTACTAACACATGTATATAGAAAAAGGACAAAAGTGGACAGCAACCATACCTTGATTTCCTTGGTAGTTTAGTCTCTGAATCTGTATCTATTCAATAGCTTAATCCCTTCACACATACACCAAAAGAGAAAATAGAAAAGAAAAATCCCTTAATAACTAAGAACAATGTACTGCCCAAACTTATAATGAGGGCTGTTCGGAAATTAATCTTGAAGAACACATAGTTTTCTTAGTACAAACTCATGAATTGTTCACTTACCTTTATCTTGTAAGGAAGGTCAATTCCAAGAACCCTTTTGGAATTATAGGGTTGCTTCATAGCCAAGAGAGAACAAGAGAGAAAAACCTAGAAAGCTGGAATTTTTTTGTCTAAGTTAAAAATGAGCCAAATTTGGAGATTTCAATCCATATAAAGGAGATGCTCTTTGGATGACTTTCTTGAACATTTTTGGCCTATATTTTATCAAGTAAATGATTTATCTACTTTCCCAATATATTGGACTTTTGTGGATCCAAAGTTAATAGGCCTTAGCTACCCATTTTTCTTCCTTTTCTTTTCTTTAACTTGGGCCTTGGCATATTTGAGTATTGGGCCCTTTTCTCCATTTTCTTTCTCTTTTACTTAATTTTGGGCTCAAATGAGTACATTAATATAAGCCCAAATATGGTCCATAGCCATGGGTCCATTAATTTGGTCCAAATAGCTTAATTAGGTGACTCAGCTACTAGCTTAATTAAGTCAAGCAAGTACCTCAATATTTTGTTCCATTTTCTGCTCCTAATCCCTTTAATCTAACCTTCAACTTATACATACTTGGTCACTTTAAACTTCAAATTCAAATACTAACTTACGATCCCAAGTTTAAATAGTTGTATCAACGTTAACTTTGTCTCATCACATTAAACTGTACGGGCAACATATATAATTCCATCTACACCATTAATACTTGCATAAAAAATCTTATCCATTACCTTTACCAAAAGGCTATACCAGGTTCCATATAATTAGAACAAGTAAAATATGGGATGTTACAACAACAAAGTCCCTAGGGAGGTTCTTTGGAGATGTTTGGAGGTGAGAGGGGTCCCAGTGGCATACATTCGATCGATTAAAGACATGTATGATGGAACAAAGACTAAAATGAGGATGATATAAGGAGATTTAAAGAATTTCCCTATCTTGATAGGGTTGCATCAGGTACCTAATCTCATTCTATTTTTGTTTGTGTTGGTGATGGATGTGTTGACACGATGTATTTAGAGAGGTACCATGGTGTATGATATTTATGAATAATGTAGTTTTTATTGTTGAGATACGAGTGATGAATGATAAATTAGATGTTTAGAGACAAACCCTTGAGTCTAAAGGGTTCAGGTTAAGTAGGACCAAGACGGAGTATATGGAATGCAAGTTTAATGACTTGAGGTAGAAGGACGAGGTGGTAGTGAGGTTGGACTCCCAGGTTGTTTGTAAGAAGGATAGTTTTAAGTATCTTAGGTCTATGATTCTGGTGAATGAAGAAACTGACAAAGATGTATCTCACCATATAGGGGTAGGATGGATGCAGTGTAAGCTCATCTCAGGAGTATTGTGTGATAAGAAGGTACCTTCTAAGCTTAAACACAAATTCTATAGAGTGATAGTCTGTCCAGCTATGTTGTATGGAGAAAAGTGTTGGCCAGTCAAAAACTTCCATATTTAAAAGTTGAAGGTGGCAAATTAGGATATTGTGGTAGATGTATGAGCTTACTAAGTGATATAGGTTTAGGAATGAGACTATTTGGGAGAAGGTGGGAACGGCTTTAGTGGAGGACAAAATGCGGGAACTGAGGATGAGATAGTTTGGGCATATGATGAGGAGAGGCATGAATGTCATAGTTCGTAGGTGTGAGAGGCTATCTTTAAATAGTTTCCGGCGGGGTAGAGGTAGGATGAAGGAATATTGGAGAGAGATGATTAGACATAATATGGAGTAGTAATAGTTACAACTTATTGAGGATGTGACCCTAGATAAGAAGGTATAGAGGATGCGAATTAGGTTGGAAGGCTTGTGCGTATGGGTGAGTCATATCCTGTAGTTAGGAGAGCTTTGGTGTAGTCAAGCTAGTAGTCTTACGGTTGTATCCTTACATTGGAGCTGCAAGTTAGGAGAGCTTGGGCATGGTGGGTGCCTTTGGTTTGTTAGATTATGGTATTACTTTGTGGGTGTCTTATTTCTATTACTTTATCTTATTTCATGTTTTACTATGACTTTGGTTACTGTCCTTTGTCTAGAGCCGGGGGTCTATAAAAAATAATCACTCTACTTTTTGGAGGTAGTGATATGGACTACGTATATTTTACCCTCCTCAGACCCCACTATGTAGGAATACACTGGGTTTTTTGTTGTGTTTATTGATCTTAAAATGAACCATTTTAAGTGAATTACATAAGTTAAAATTGATGTATAGTAGCAAATTACTTTTGTTCTTGTTGCTCATGTTTTACCAATTAATTATCGTAGTAAAATAGCTCGATATGATATAATATTTAGTTATTTAATTTCATGTTTTGGCATATCATCCATGAAGTTTTATTTCGTTTTTATTGTTAAGATACGTGGATATTTTAAATTTACTTATATGAATATGAGTTGGTGAAATTTGAGATTCATACCTTTTTGCTCTATGTTGAGGTTTGCTTGAGAGAGAAAAGATAAGAACAGAAATTAAAACTAAATTCTAGAGCTAAGATATATGAACTTTCATTGATTTCAGAAATGAAGAAACTACATCATATATGGGAGTGCACAAATGCCTTCTGTAATTGGAACATCCGTACTCTACAAATAACTAATTTGGCAAAGGACGAAATATGTTCAACTATATAGTTTCTTGGGCTAAATCAGAAATAAGCAAACATCAAATATAAAAACTAAGGAATAATGTGCCAACCAGAAAACTCTATTTTAATTATATTCTCTCAATGTCTAAGTACTACTCATTCAGTTGCAAGCTCAACTTCTGCATACGCAATATTTGTCCTCCCTTAAAAATTATCCTTGTCCTCAAAGAAGAAGTCTAGAAACCTCAACTTCAGAGCATGGTGATCCTCCCAAGTTAGATGGTCAGGAGGTAGCTTATCCGTTACGAACCTAACCAGGGCCTGGCCGTGAAGGGTATCTCAAGTCCCACGTGGACCGAAGATCACCCCCTTTACCTAACCAAACCAAGACAGTATCCTCAAATATCGGATGAATTTCGAATATATAACAAGATAGAGCATAATAAAACTAATGATAATTCATGATATGTCTATACCAACCACCGATAACCAAATAACCGTCCATCACTAATCAATGAACCAAACCACCCAAGTCCATAGTAATCTAATAGAGCCTCTACAAAATTGAAGGTTAATAAAATATCGGGACATGCCTCCGGCCATAGATGAAATAATATCCAAATTATAGTCAAAATATAAAAAGGAAACCACAATATGAACTGGGGACTTCCGAAGGGTAGAAGCTCACTATTTCAATCTGACATGCTAGTTAATCCCGAATCCAAGTCACTGAGCAGGAGATATGGAAGTATGACTTGTTCCTATATCATGTGGGGATACAACATCTAAAGACGATTAACAGTTGGAGAGCTAGCATGTAACCCAAGGATAGAGGAACAAACTAATTCCACGATAATAGTTTAAAACAAATACAACATTCAATGCATAATATGAAGTATATATATATATAATACCACATGCTAGGGTAGGGAACAAGGCTTAGCATGAACTTCAAAAACCTTAACTTGGGTTATGTAGCATAACCGTCATAAAATAAGGCACCCACGAGCTACATAGGCCTAGCTCTCCCCTAGATAGAAAGGCCCTAGTGTGTGTAGCCGCATGAACCAGAGAATATCCATACCCGTATATGCCTTTATGAGGGACGTGAACCTCTCGGCATAGTCAAGGCGACTTGAGCACCAATGTATAGAATATAGGGGACTCGAGCCTCCTATTTATAGATTCAATATGGGGGACTCAAACCTCACGCTCGTTTAGACACCCGCACCACCAAGCGCAGTTTCCAGTGTTAGTCCTTTAGACCTCCACTTTTATGGCCCGGCTACACACCCCGCTCTTAAGACCAATTTAAAAAATTTAACATGCATCAACATTTATTAACCCATTATACATATAGGCACCCATGGGTATCATAATACCAACCCCTCTTGCAAGCGTATATTTTTCCATAACAACAATTTCATTATTTTGGACACAAATCCATTGTCCAAACAAAAATATCAAGTTAATGCAATATTTGGGACTCGAATCCATTTAAAAAATCAAACCCAAAGGTTATAATTTTGATCAATCTATGGCCATAAAGGCCTTTACAAAGTACCTCATCAATCGTTATCATGGTTATGCAAAAGCCTTAGTTCAAAAACACAATTCAACTTATGACAATATCATTCTCATTAACAATTTTACAAACAGGTTGAGGGCATGCCATTACCAAAGCCAAAATTATCAAATTTGGGGTTCAACTATGTACGCTGAATTAAATCACCATTCCCATGCACCCACATGTGCAAAACCATAATTAAAACACGCATAACCATAATTTAAACCATAGAAAACAATATTCAATTATATGCATTAAAACCCCTCAACCTTGGTTTCAAATATACCATTAATGATTCATGAACAATGCTTTAAACATATGCTTTTAGTAAACTAACAAAGAGAGAAGAGTCACATGTCTGAATTATGATAATTCATAGAGAGAAATTGACTCTTGAACCCTTAGATGGCCACTTTGGAGAAACCCTAGCCAATTCTCCTTGAGAGGATTTTAAGAGAGTAAAAACGATGTATTGATCTTGTAAAGTGTAGAATGAATGCCCCAAAGTGTTTTAGGGACATGGGGCCTTAAGGATTTTAAGTGGGAAATGTCGAATGTACCCCCAACTAAAAATTGTAAAAAGGCCATCCTTGGTTACGAGTCGACACATCTACTTGTCACCACATCATACGACTCATAGCCATGAGTCGTATCCTAAATAGTGAGTTGGACACCCATACACTATTCATATTATGACTCCATGATTAACTCCTGACCTGACCTTATGACTCGTATGGTCTAGTCATATCCAAGATAGAACCCAAAGGGATTAGATACTGGACAATATATGACTCAACCCTACCACTCATAACATGGTCATACAACTCGTAGTGAGTGACTCGTATGTAGAGAATAACTTATCCAATTCCATACCGGTTTGGTTACAACTTAGGTCCCTAGACCCATAACCACACCACACAACTCGTATGATGAGTTATCAACAGGGTCTTAAGCTCTAAACTCAAGAAATTTTCAAGGATCAAAATTTGGGGCATTTCAGTCTCCCTCCTTAGGATCATTCATCCTCGAATGATTGTACAAGGCATTGTATAGAATGATTAAATCCCAAACATCTCTACTCTTACCTTTAACTAAGTTAGAAAACAAAGATGACAAGGAAATCAATCTTTCCTTTTACAAAGTTAGAAAAAAAAGATGTGAAGAACAACACATACCTTAAGCACGATTTTCTGAAGCAGGGAACATGAATAGATACTTGGACTTAATGTTCTCTTCAGCTTTCCAAGTAGCTTCCTATAACTTTTGGTTCTGCCATAAAACCTTTACTGAAGCCGCATCCTTCGTTCGCAACTGATGAACTTACCAATCCAAGATCTTTATTGGGACCTCCTTATATGATAAAGAAACTGAAATGCCAATGGTCTCCAAGGGAAAAACCAATAAAGGATTACCCACTCATCTTCGTATCATGGACACATGGAATACTGGATGAATGAAACTTATGCTGGTGGGAAAATCAACTCATATAAAATATTACCGACCCCTCTTAATAAAGTATGGTCTAACATATTGGGGATTGATCATCCCCTTCTTTCCAAGCCGCATTACTCCCTTCATGGGACACACCTTCAAGAATACCCAGTCTCCAACCTCAAACTCCAACTCTCTTCACCTTTTGTCTGCATAGGACTTTTGGAGACTTTGGGCAGTCTTAAGCCTATTCCAGATCACCTTTACATTTTCCATAGCTTGGTGAATAAATTTCGGGGAAAACATCTCCGTTACATAAACATTAAACTACCTGATAGGAGATTTACACCTCCTACCATACAATGCCTCAAACCAAGCCATACCAATTCTATAATGGTAACTATTATTATAGACAAATTCAATGAGAGGTAAGTGGTCATACCAACTACTACCAAAGTCAATTATAAAAGCTCGCAACATATCTTCCGAAGTCTGAATGGTTCTTTCCTCTTGCCCATCCACCTATGGGTGAAAGGCAGTGCTGAGACTCACTTTAATCCTCGAACCACGCTAAAATGAGAGCCAAAATTGTGATAAAAACCGAGTGCCACGATCTAAAATAATTGACATAGGCACACCATGTAACTTTATGACCTCCTAAAGGAACAACTTTGCACAATCCTTGGCAGAATAATTAAGCCTCACTGGCAAGAAGTGAGTAGACTTAGTCATCTAATCCATAATGACCCAAATAGAGTCACACTGTTTCCGTGACCGCGCAAGGCTGGTAATGAAGTTCATATTAATTATCTCCTATTTCAACAGCAATAGTTCAATATCTTGGATTAGCCCACTCGGCCTCATGTGTTCCATATTTACTTGCTGACACACCATACACCTAGCCGCAAAGTTGGGTATATCTTGCTTCATGTTATTCCATCAATAAATCTCCTTAAGGCCATGATACATCTTTGTTAAACCAGATAAACTATATACCATAATTCATGGGCCTCGTCCAAGATCCTACCTTGCAACCCATCAATATCGAGAACACACAACCTCTCTTGGTATCCGAGATACCATTACTACCAATATCAAAGGTCATCACCTTCTACTTACCCATATTATCCTTCATGTTCATCAAGATAGGGTATAACACCTATTTGTCTTTTATTTCATAACCAAGATATGATTGTGCCACCTATTGTACAAACACACGACAATCCTTAGAGTCCAAGAGATGAACTCCAAGGTTAGCTAAACGGTGAATGTCCTTCACCAATTCCTATTTACCCTTTTCCATATGTGACAAGTTATCCATTGACAACCTGCTAAGAGCATTAGTAACTATGTTAGCTTTACCTGGATGGTTGTGAAGGCTCATGTCATAATCCTTGAGTAGCTCAAGTCACCTCCTTTACCTAAGACTAAGCTCTTTCTGGGTAAACACATACTGCAGGATATTTTAATAAAAAAGATATCAATATGGACCCCATACAGATAGTGATGCCCGATTTTTAATGCAAACACCATGGATAACAACTCCAAGTCATAAGTCAAATAGTTCTTCTCATAAACCTTTACCTATCTATAGGCATAAGCAACCACCTTGTAATATAGTATTAGTACATAACCTAGTCCCACTCGGGATGCATTATAATAGATGATAAAACCCTTGGTACCTTGAGGTAGAGTCAAGACCATAGTCAAAGTTAGCTTATCCTTAAGCTTTTTAAAACTACTCTTACAAGCATCAGGACATAAGAACTTTACCTTCTTCTGAGTTAACTTAGTCAATGGGGCAGCTATAGTCGAAAGACTCTCTACAAATCTCCTATAATAACTAGCTAAATCCAAGAAGATATAAATATCGATTGGAGTCATGGGTTTGGGCCACATCTTAACCACTATGACTTTTTGCAGATCTACCATGATCCCTTTACTAAAAATGACGTGACCCATAAAAGTGACAGCTTTTAGCCAGAATTCATATTTCAAAAACTTGGCATATAATTGCTGATCTTTCAGGGTCTGTAACGCAATGTGGAGGCGATTGGCATGATCCGCCTCACTCTTAAAGTACACAAGAATATTATTTATGGATACTATGATAAATAAATATAGAAACTGATGAAAGACTAAAACACCCTGGATTTTGGTCCTTAGAAATTTATGAGTTTTGAACTCTTTGAACATCATACGACTAGGGGTAATTGTCGTATGCTAGGGTACAGTTTAGTGGGTCTTGGTCATATAATGATCAGTGTGGTTTGGTTGTAACACTGGTCCATATAGCCTGTGGGTGGTTCTAGGATAGTTAAGCTATATATACAAAGGTTAATGGTTTTATAGGTATGCTAAACTTGGTTCTCTTTCCCTACATGGATTTTTTTTATATATATATATATATATATATTTATATATATGTATATATGTATGGTTATGAATGGATATGGTTGTTTACTTGGTTTTAAAGGTTGGCATTATTTTATCCTTATCCTGAGTGCTTGCTAGAGTTCACCCGCTAACCCATGTTTGAGCTAGTTGTATCCCCACCTGATCCAGGAACCAGCCATTCTACTCCCCCTCTCAGTGATCGAATTTGGGATCAGTTTGTGTTGGATTGAATTGGTGAGTTTCCATACCCTGGAAGGCTCTATTTCATATCATGGAATTCATTGCACATTTTGGTCATTTCATATACTTTGGTTTTGGGTATGGTTGGGGCATGTCCTGACCGGATATTATTTTTCTTACGGATAAAGGCTTTGTGGGACTACTATGCGTTGGTATGGGCGGTGTCATTATTGGTGTCAGCCTTGGCATTGGTATTAGCATTGGGGCTGACACTAGTTGGCGGTATTTGACTTATGATTGTTCCATTTTGTTTTTGATTATATATACATATATTTTTAGAACTCATTTGATATGGGATGTAGGGCAGTTATGGTGGGGTATTAGGGGTGGTCTCCAGTCCCGGTTGGTCTTGAGGAACCCTATACGACTAGGCCCTAGTTTAGGTTATGTCAAAGACCCTGTTCATCAAGTCCATGAATGCCATCAGTGTATTAGTCAACCCAATAGACATAACTAAGAACACAAAATGCCTGCATCAAGTATGAAAAATAGTCTTAGGGATATCTGCCCCTCTAATATTTATCTGACGATACTCGGACTGAAGATCGATCTTAGAGAAGAACTTAGCGCCCTGAAGCTAATCAAACAAATCATCTATCCTTGGAAGAGGGTACTTATTCTTTATCGTTACTTTATTCAATTGCCGATAATCAATACACATACGAAGGGGCCTATACTTATTACGCATGAACAATACTGGTGCACCCCACAGAGACATTCTAGGTTGGATGAAACCCTTGTCTAAGAGATCCTTTAATTTCTTCTTAAGCTCTTTCAACTCAGCAGAAGCCATTTTATACAGGGTAATAGAGATAGGATAAGTGTCCAAAAAAAGATCAATCCCAAAATCAATCTCCCTATCGGGAGGAACATCGGGAAGGTCATTAGGAAAAAACCTTGGAAATTTATTCACCACCAGGATAGAATGTAAAGAAAGACCCTCTGAGTTAGAATCTTTAACCTAGATGAGATGATAGTGACACCCCTTGGAGATTATCTTCGGGCTTTAAGATACGATATGAACCTTCCCTTGGGTACTAGAAAACCACCCTCACATTTAATAACTGGCTCTTTAGGGAATGTAAAAATGACCTTACGAGTCTGATAGTCTAGAGAAGCATAACACGAATGCAACCAATCCATTCCCAATATTATGTTGAAATCAACCATGTCTAATTTGAACAAATCCATCAAAGTCTCCTAACCACCAATAGATACCACATAAACCCTATAGACTCTTCTAATAATGACAGCATCACCCACTGTGTAGAAATAGAAAAGGGGTTCAAAATACACTCAAACCAAAACCTAAATGCACAACCACAAATGGGGTCACATAATAAGAGTGAACCATGGATCAAATAAATAATACACATCATAGAAAAATAAATATAATACACCAATAACAATATTTGGAGAAGCCTGGAATAGCTGGCTTGTAGTGAGGGCATAAAAGCGGTTTCGACCAGTGCAGAAGCCAGAAGTGGCACCCTTTTGTGTAGGAGCAGATAAAGAGGCAATATGAACCTTGTTTTCCCTAGAAAAACTCTAGAGGGAATATCCCACTCTATATGTACGATCTAACCACATATAAAACATTGGTTCCTTTTTTTCTCATACTGACCATGGTGGTGCTGACCACAAAATCTGTAGGGAGGGTATGATGGTGTTGACTGGGCTCTACTGGCCTGATATTGGGAACCCTGTACCCTATAAGCATCACCATCCTGAAAACATCTGTCACTAGACGATTTTGAGTAGGGAGCACTAGCCATCGAATATGAGTTAGGACTCCCCCGGTTCTTCTTCTTAGACCACTTTCCACTCTACTACTGGCATCTACCCTATTCTGAACTGGAATTTCTTACTTTGCCTCTCACCAATCTTAGCTTTCTTTTTTTCTTCTCTTTGACCTACTGTATATACATAACCAATCTGGATATGTCCATGTATTTGTTCAACAAGATAGCCTTACCCTCAAGAATCAACTTACTAGACAATCCAAAAGAAAACTTACGCATTCTAGCCCTCATGCTAGACATTAACTCAGGAGCATAGCTAGATAACTGATGAAATTTTAAGGCATATTCCTTGACTTCCATTCTTCCTTGTTTTAAGATAACAAATTCTTCTACCTTCACCTGTCTCAACTCCTAAGGAAAGAAACAGTCAAGAAATGTACTAGAGAAATTGCCCCATACGACAGAACCAACATCTTCACCTCTCAACTATTCCTATTTTCATACCACTGGTATGCCACAACCTTTAATTGATAAAAAAATCCACAGCTTCAATCTTTGAAGCATGCATAACCTAGATGATCTTCTCTATCTCATTATTAAAACGTTGAGGATCCTCCTCAACTTTAATACCAGTAAATATCAAAGGATGCAGTATCATAAATTGGCCAGTCTAGTGGCCTTAGAAAAACCTATACACAACTAATATGGAGATGTCCATGTCCTTGTTCAACAAGATAGCCTTACCCTTAATAATCAACTTACTAGACAATACAAAAGAAAAATTATGCATTTTAGCCCTTATGCTAGATATCAACTCAAGAGGATAGCTAGATAGCTGATGAAATTTTAAGGCATATTCCTTGACTTCCATTCTTCCTTGTTTTAAGTTAACAATTCTTCTGCCTTCGCCTCCCTCAACTCCTGAGGAACGAAACAGTCCAGAAATGTACTAGAGAAATCATCCCATACAACAGAATTAACATCTTCGCCTCTCAACTATTCCTACTCTTCATACCACTGGTATGCCACATCCTTCAATTGATAGGAAATGAAATCCACAGCTTCAATCTTTAAAGCATGTATAACCTAGACGATCTTCTCTATCTCATCATTGAAACATTGAAGATCCTTCTTAACCTTAATACCAGTAAATATCAAAGGATGCAACATCATAAATTGGCCCCTCTAGTCGCCTAAGACGAACCTATAGCAACACCAGTAGAACCCAACTATTGTGACTGAGAAGTCACTAACTGGGCCAATAGGTTAATGGAGCATCGAAACTCAACATTTGCTACCTACCCTTGAGGCAATTGAATATTAGTGTCACCCTTAGGAGTGGATCAGTGGAGAAAGGTTGACCTCATGAGAACAGTCAGATGCAACGACCCTTGACTAGGTCTGGACCCCAGAAGTTGGACGAGCTCCATCCACATTGTCCTCAAAAAGGACAAAAGAAGTTCCACGGATATCAGATCTTCCTGGATGCATGATCTAAAAAATGCACGGATAAAAATTAGAGGGATCCAAGTCCTTTAACTTTACAACTCAAAATTAAGACAATAAGAGTGGGAATCATTCCTAACTGTCTCATAGCCTCTCCTCTATAAGTGTGGAGTACTACGCACCCACTAAAAAGACTCTACTTGAGACAACTTTGTGGACACCTAATCGACCATGAACCTAGCTCTGAATCCAACTTTGTCATGACCTAGACCAGTGCTTGGCCATGACAGGAATCTCAAGCACCACTTGGACCAAAGATCACCCTCTTCACCTAACCAAACCAATACAATATCCTCAAGTGTAAAATGAATTTTGAATATATAACAAGATAGCACATAATAAAACTAACGATAATTCATGATATGTCTATACCAACCACCGGTAACTGGACAACTTTCATTCACCAAATAATCAACCAAAACACCCAAGTCCACATTAATCTAATAAAGCCTCTACAAAATCGAAGGTCAATAAAATATCAGAATATGCCTCTTGATAATAGCCAAAGACATTATCCAAAAGATAGTCAAAACATAAAAATAAAACCACAATATGAAATGGGGTCTTTCGAAGGATGGAGGCTCATCACTTTTGTCTTACCCACTAGATGATCCTAAATCCAAGTTACTGAGTAGGAGATGCAGAAGTTTGGCCAGTTTCTCCATCGCGTGGGGATACAACATCTGGAGATAGTTAGCGATTAGAGTTCTAGCATGTAACTCAGGGATAGAGGAACAAAATAATGACACGATAATAGGTCAAAACCAATATAATATTCAATACATAATATCATATGAAGTACATATACATATATAATATCAAATGCTGGGGTAGGGAGCAAGGCTTAGCATGAACTTCAAAACCCTTAACGTGGGTTATGTAGCATAACCATCATAAAATAAGGCACCCATAGACTATATGGACCCAGCTCTCCCTTAGCTGGAAGTTCCCTAATACATGTAGCCGTATGAAGCATAGAATATCCATATCCATATATGACTTTATGAGGGACTCGAACATCTCGGCATAGTCAAGGTGACTTGAGACCAATGTATACATTATAGGGGACTCGAACCTCCCATTCATATATTTAATACGGGGGACTAGATCCTCTTGGTTATTAAACACTTACACCGGCTAGCGCAATTTCTAGTATTAGTCCTACGAACCTCCACTTTCATGGCCCATCTACACACTCTACTCTTAATACCAATTTAAAATATTTAATAAGCATAAATATTTATTAACCCATTATTCATATAGGCACCCTATTAGTATCGTCATACCAACCCCACTTGTAAGAATACATTATGCCATAATAATAATTTCATCATTTGGGACTCGAACTCATTGTTTAAAGAAAAACATCAAGTTAATGCAATATTTGGGAGTTGATCAATCAATGGAAATAAAGGCTTTTACATAGTCCTTCATCATTCATTGTCATGGTTGTGCCAAAGCCTTAGTTCAAAAATGCAATTCAACTTGTGACAATATCATTCTTATTAATAATTTTGACAAACAGGTTGAGGGCAAGCCATTATCAAAGACAAAATCATCAAATATGGGGTTCAACCATGACCCCAAAATTAAATAAACTTTCCCATGCACCCATATGTGCAAAAATAATATCTAAAACATACATAATCATAATTTAAACTGTAGAAAATAATATTTGATGATAAGCATTCAAACCCTTCAACCTTGGTTTCAAAACTACCATTAATGATTCATGAACAATGCTATAAATATATGCTTAGTAAACTAACAATGAGGGAAGATTCACATTCCTGAATTATGAAGATTCAGAAAGAGAAATTGACTCTTGAACCCTTAGATGACCACTTTGTCGAAATCCTAGCCAATTTTGCTTGAGAGGATTTTGAGAGAGTAAAAAGGTTGGTTTGATCTTGTAAAGTGCAGAATAAATTCCCCAGAGTGTTTTAGGATGTGGGGCCTTAAGGGTTTTAAGTGAGAAATGTCACTTACCCTAACTAAAAACTGTAAAAAGGGTGTACTTGGTTACGAGTCGACCCATCGACTCATCACCACATCATACGACTCGTAGCCATGAGTCGTATCCTAAATAGTGAGTTGGACACCCAGACACTGTCCATCTTACAAATCCATGATCCCAATCGTTATTAAACATATGACTTATATGGTCTAGTCGTATTTAAGATAGAACCCAGCAGGATTAGGCAATGGACAACATATGACTCAACCCTCCACTAGTAACATGGTCTTATGACTTATAATGAGTCACTCATCCTCAGAGAAGAACTTAGACAATTCCACACTAGTTTAGTTACAACTTGGGTCCCTATGCTCGTAACCATACCATATGACTGGTACGATGAGTCATCAACAGGGCAGTGAGCTCAAAGCTCAAGGAATTTTAAAGGACCAAAGTTTTTAAGGGCGTTTTATTATCCCATTGGATCAGAACCTCAGGTATATCCTTGTTTTCTTTATTAATCATACTTCTTTTAATAATAGCCTTCAAACTAGGATAATAAGGGCTTACTAGATCAATAATAGGTGGATAATTTATAGACTTAACAATCTTGTAGCATAGTTTAAAGAAAAAAATAAGAAATGTGGGTGTATAGTAACTTGAGAAGGTAGGGAAAGTCTGTATGCTACCTTACTAATTTTCTTCAAAACTTGGTAAGGTCCATAGTATTTGGCTGTATGTTTGAAGAAGTAGGATATAGATAAGGTGTGTTTTCTGTAGGGTTGTATTTTGAGATAGACCTAGTTCCATTCTTGAATTATTCTATCAGTTCTGTGGTTGTTGGCATATGTGGTTATCATCTGTTAAGATTTTATCACATAGAACTTGGTGAGGTACAACTTGATTTTTTTTATTTTAAGCTCATGTCTATATGTTCATATATTAAATCACCTAAAATATTAGGTAGGTGTATGGGTATGGGTTGATAATAAAGAGCCTCATATGGAGTTGTTTGTATAGTTGAGTGGTACGTAGTGTTATACCCCCATTCATCTAAGGGTAAATACAAGAACCAATTATTGGGTGAATCTAAACAATAGCATATGAGAAATATTTCTAAACATTTGTTGAGAATTTTTGTTTGTCCATCCGATTGGAGGTGGTAGGAAGTTGAGGTACACTAGGTGACACCATGAGCTGAAAAAATAACTTGCCAAACCTTACCGACAAATACTAGATTCTTATCACTAATGATATTTTGGGGCATGCCATAGAGTTTATAAATTTTTTCCAGAAATAGTTGAGCAATATATGAAGCTGAATATGATGATGTAATACTTTAAACTGACCATACTTTGTAAGCCTATCCACCATTACCCAAATCACAGACTTACCTTTAGACTTTGGTAACCATTTTATAAAGTCCATACTAATGCTAGACCAAGTAGTTTTGGGAATTTCTAAAGGTTGTAAAAGACCAAGATAGGAAGATGGGTCATACTTACTCTTTTGACAAATATCACATCACCTCACATATTGGATTACATATTCCTTCAATCCCTTCTACTAAAACAAAGATGCCACCTTACTATAAGTATTGTTAATTCATTAGTGTCCTCCCACAAGATGATCACGCCAATGATGAATGATTTCTTCCTTCAATTGAATATTATTTCCCAATACTAACTTGCCATGATTCCTTAATTTTTTGTTAAGGAATGTATAGCCCTTGTACTCTCCCTCATTCTCCATAGCTAACTTAATCACTTCTTGGATTTCTTGATCTTCTTCCCAACTATTAGTGAACATTTGAAGTAGAGTCCTCAGTAGTGTTCAAAAATAATGTCAATAGCTTACACATAAAAAGTCTAGATAAGGAATTTGTAGCAGTGTTATCTTTCCCCTTTTGTACTTAATAGAAAAATCAAATTACATTATCTTAGCTATCTTTTTCAATTGAGACCCTGTGTAAAATTTTTGCTCCAGGAGAAATTTAAGAGTTTTTTGGTTAGTTCTTTCCAAGAATTATCTGCCTTTAAGATACTGACTCTATTTATTAATAACCATTACCAATGCTAGTAGTTCCTTATCAAAGACAGATAATGAAATATGCTTAGGGGAGAGGCCTTTGTTGATGTATGTTATGGGATGTCCCTGCTGCATAAGCATTGTACTATTACCAAAGTCACAAAAATCTATCTCTATAATGAACTATTGAGTATTATCAGGAAGAGCTAACACAACGGCTATTATGAGAGCATTTTTTAATATATCAAAAGTTACAGTAGCCTTACTACTCCAATAGAATCCATATTTCTTTAGCAGGTCAGTTAAGGGCTTACTAATGAGGCCATATCCTTGAATAAACCTCCTGCAGTATCCAGCTAATCCCAAAAATCCTCTGAGTTGTTTGATAGTGGTTAGAATTGGCCATTCTCTTACAATAAAGATTTTTTTAAGGCATGTTTCCACTCTTAGAATTGGCCATTCACCAAAAGAACACTTGGATTTCCCTACAAACAAGTTATGAGATTTAAGTATCTCAAAGGTCAATCTGAGATGTATTAGGTTCTTTTCCCATTTTTTACTAAACACCTAAATATCATCAAAATAGACTAGAATGAATTAATGTTCTTTAAAAATATAATTCATCAACCCCTTGAAATAAGATGGAGCATTGGTCAAGCCAAAATGAATTACCAACTACTCACAATGATTTGAATGGGTTCTAAATGTTGTCTTGGTCACATCCGCATCATGTACATTTATCTGGTGATAGCCCAACCTAAGGTCTAAGTTAGTTTAAACTTTAGATCCATCTAACTCATCTAGAAGTTCCTTGGTAACTGGAATGGTAAATTTATCTTTAATGGTAATCTTATTAAAGGCTCTGTAATCTACACATAATCTCCAAGAGCCATTTTTCTTACTAACTAGTACCACAGGGCTTGCATAAGGGCTGAAGATGGGTTGTATGATACCTTTTTCAAGCATTTCTCCCATCAGACATTTAATAATATCCTTATGAGAAGATAAATATCTATAAAGTCTGATATTAACTGGGTTACTACTAGTTGCAAGGGAAATTTTATGATCAAAGAGAACCCTATGGGGTGGTAGTCCACTAGGCTCAGCAAACAACTTATCATACTCTAATAACATACTTTAAGTTCCTTGGTGTATCCATTGCTCTTCTTATTTTTCCAAGTCATTAGTAGAGATTACTTTAACCATGAACAACTGTGCATCACACTTGGCCATTTTACTCAAATATTTTACATTCACTATTTTAAGTTTGGAAGTCTCTCCCTTCAATAGATGGTTCTTGTTTCCATACTTGAACTTCATGGTTAATTGGTTGAAGTTCATTATGATGTCTCTAATAGACACTAACCATTGAACACCAAGGACTATATCATAAAAGCCTAAATAATGAACTATCATGTCAGACATATTTATTCTACCTATAAGCTAAGTGAACTTGGTGCACACTTGATCAGTGGCCACTGTACTTCCATCAACCACCTTAACATATTGAGAGCTAATAGTTTTGAGTTGAGAAGCCCATTTTTCAGCAACCAATGAGTCAAAAATTGTGTGTGCTTCCAAAATCAATAAGCACGGTAATGGGCATCAACTCAGTATAATAGGTCACCCTTAGAGTTTGAAAATCAGGAACCCCACTCAAGGCCTACAGGGATATAACACAGGTTTCCCCATTCAAAAAATCCTTCTTTGATGCTCCGTCCTCCCTAGTCTCTTTTGATTCCCCTCTTTCCTGCTTCTTCACTTCAAGTAGGCATAGTTGTTGAGGTATTTCTTGAAGATCATTCTCCAACTCTATCATTTCACTACCATCATCTAGTTTAAACAAATAAAGTTGTTTGGTTGACTTACATTTATGACTTGAAAATAATTTTTCATCACAAAAATAACACAACCCTTTGAGTATCTTATAATTTGACTCAGTGGTTGTGAGTCTTTTGCCCTTATTTTTGGCCAGTTGGCTGGAGGGGTTAAAAAGTTTTTAATAAGTGGAGGTTTCAAGGCTATTTTGAAGGAAATATTTAGAGTTCTGGAGAAAAATAAGTGTTTAGGTTTCTGGAAATATTTGGATGATTTTTGTTGGACTATATAAGAGGAGTTTAGTAATCTAGCTAAATAGTGAATACCCCGTATTTTCCTAGCATAATTTAAGTCCCAATACATGAGTATTTGTATATAAAATTGTTGAAATACCTATTATTTTTCAGTTTAGAGCCTGCCATTGCATAGAAATTCAATTATCTTTTGAATAATATAATATTCGCCCAAATTCGATAACTAGGTAAGAAGTTATGGCGATTTTAAGTTTTAGTCGTTAAACACCGCCATTCAGGAAAGTAACACATCACAGAGTATGTCTAAATTAAAAATGTCCATTTCTAGTATGACTCTGCGATATCACCACATCATGGAGGGCTTCAAATTCCCAATTGTCCAATTCCTATAAGGGACCGCAAAATTGGCGCATCACGCCAAAGACCCAATTCACAATTGTTAGTTTCCAGTAAAATAACGTGATAATACCACTTCACACCAAGTTTCCAGGTTGCATCCAACGTGGCAACGCGATACCACCGTATCGTGCCACTAACCACATTTCCAGTTGGCAATTTCCAATAGCTTGACGCGATAGTGGTGCGTCGCGCCAGGGGTAAAATCGGGAAAATTTAATGGAAAGTTAAAATTTCATCCATTGTTAAAACAGTCTTTTCCCCATCATTTTGACCTATCAAGCTATGGGATTTAATCTCTAAAAATGTTGTAAGATTATTCATTAATAGGTTTTTCCCCCAAATCAAAGAACATTCTATCCCAATCAAGAAAACCCTATCTTCTAAGAATTAAGGACAATCCTCAAGAATTTACCAAGAACTTCAAGAAACTTATCAATTAAGGTATGTTAAATATTCATTCATGGGCTCCTTTCACCCATGAAGTCCAAGTATCCGATTTTAAATTACAAATTTATAATCTTTTCAAGTTACTTTGTATTAAATTAAGTTTTCAACCATAAATCTCCTTGAACTATGATTCTACACCATGTATGAATAAAATTGTTATTGTTATTCAATTCACCATGTTTTAATGTTATCACTCATTGAGTTAAATCATGATTTAATGCTATTCATACTATTACTACAAATTCCATAATTTTCCTATGACTTGATTAAGATATGAACTACAAGTGTTTGATAAAATGCCTACTAGAATGATTATTTAATAAAAGCCTTTATGCTATGTCCTCCAAGTTTAGTGTTATTTTACTATTATTGTTTTGAGGTCTGGGGGTATTAAATACCTAAAAACTATAGCTATTTTCTTAGCCTCGATTCAGTATCTTCAGAATAACTTCAGATTATGTTATGAGCATTATGAGAATAGTTAGTTAAACTCAAAACAGTCTAGTATGTCAGTGTCTTTCAGTTGGGAGTAGGATTTAGCACCTAGCGAGTGTAGGGATGGCGGCTTTCCCGTCAGATAGGTAGAGTCACTAGTAGCAGTACCTAAACTCCAAAACTATGTAGCCAGTGTAGGATATGAGAGGTCACCCATCAGTTTAGGCTTAACTATCTCGCAGAGGTCATCGATCAGATTAAGCTTAACATCCTTAGACCTTTAGGATAGTACATCAGTATAGTGGATCCACACAGCCAGTGTTAGTACCTGTGACATGGTATTGATACCTTTCTAACTAGTTTTACAGGTTGGACCCCAATCAGCTTAGATTGGGGAATATCAGTTAGATGATAGCTCCCACAGTCTCAGTCCAATAATTAGATCAGTAGTTCTGTCTTAGTAGTATTTAACCAAGGCATACAAATATCAGTTATTTCAGTATTTCAGTTTATAGATTTCTATTCAGTTCATATTATATGCTTGGTTATGCATCTCCAGTATTTAAAGATTTGACATATTTTCAGCATCTACAGATTTCTTGCTCTATATTTAGTATTCCATGTTTTACATATTTAGTCAAATAGTTACTATTCCTATTCATGTAACCATGTATGTCAGCCTACCCTATTTAGCATACCAGTACATTCAAAGTACTCAGTTCTCAGATCACATTTAGACATCTCAGAATCTCAGCAGTAGTAGTGATGAGTCCTTATATTTTTAGGATAGATCATTTTATTTCATGCTTTCTATCTATTAGTTAGTTGGAGTTAGTTGGGGCCTATCCCATCAACTCACAGTTATTCAGTTTAAGAGGCTTTCAGACACCACAGTTAGTTATTCAGATTTTCTTTATCTTAATAGATTCAGATAGTCATTTCTTTAAATTCATAAGTTTAGTATTTGTTTAAGATATTAAAACCTTATGGCATATCAATTATTCTTCTACATTTATGATTGTGTTATTCAGTGCTCATAGCAGGTACCAGCTCATGGGTTAGCTTGTGGTTCCCTTAGGACTATAAGCATCGTGTGCCGTCCAGGGTATACTCTCGGGGCATTACAAACTTGGTATCAGAGCCTAAGCTTTTAAAGTTTCCTAGGAAGTCTGAAATCTGATTCAAGTAGAGTCTTGTGCATGGGTATGTAGAGCGCCACACTTATGGGCAAGAGGCTACAAGGTGTTTAGAAAAAGTTTCCTTTCTTTCAAACTCTCAGTCTAATCCATTTCTTCCTTCCTTTTATAGAACATGCCTCCCAAAAAGAATAACAAAAGAGGAGAAGGAAACTTGCCAGCACCTCCACCCATCCAGGCATATCCTCTGGATGAGCATTTTTCTCATAAGAAATCAGGGTTGCGTTCACCACTCTTGCCAACACCGTAGCAGCATAGAATGAATGGCTAGCTGTTGTTCCAGTGAACCCAGTGGACAATACTATTGCAACTAGGATTTATAACTTTACCCGAATGAATTCTCCTTTCTTTATAGGATCCAAGTCTGAAGAGGATTGATAAGAATTCTTAGATATGGTTCAAAAGGTAACGGATGCTTTGGGGGTGACTTCTAGTAAGAGTGATGAGTTGGCTGCATATCAATTATTGGATATAGGCCATACATGGTTTAAGCAGTGGAAGGTAGATAGGGGTGTAGATACAGGGCCTGCAGAATGGGAAGAGTTCACCACAACTTTTTTAGACAGATTCTTCCCATTGGAGTTAAGAGAGGCAAGAGTTTTAGAATTTATTAACTTGAGATAGGGCAGTATGAGCACGAAGGAGTATTCTCTCAAGTTTACTCAGTTAGCTTGATGTGCTCCTCATGTGGTACTTGACAGGTCTAAGATAAGTAAGTTTGTGTCTGGCATATCTGATAGTGTAGTCAAGGAATGTAGGAATGCAATGCTAATTAGGGAGATGAACATATCTAGGCTGATGGTCTATGCTAAATAGACAGATAAGAAAAAGATTAAGGAAAGAGGGAGAAGGAACAAGAGGGCTAGGATAGGTAGTTTTAATTTTAGCCAACAAAGGTCAGAAGGTGGTAACCATCCTCAGTTTCATGAAAGGTCTTCATCTCTATCACCCTCTTCAGCCAGTGCCCCAGTATCCAAATTTAGAAATGATAATAAGGATAGAGTAGCAGGCTCTAAGTCCCAAGGCAGTGTTAACAGTGCCCGTATGAACCATCTATGTCAGAAGTGTGGCTGAAAACATCAGGGAGAGTGTAGAGCAAGAAGTGATATGTACTTAGGGTGTGGCAAGCCAAGCCATCAAATTCAAGAGTGATGGGTAGTTTCTCAAATAGGTAAGGAGTTACGCCAACAGGGGCAATCCAATCAGTCATCAGTTTTATCCAGTCGCCCGGCTCAGCAGGGTGACGCTTCCAGTGCTACAAGTGGTCAGTGTCCAAATAGATTATATGCTCTTCAGTCCCACCAAGATCAAGAAAATTCTCCTGACGTACCTACTGGTATGTTATAGGTCTTTCACTTACATATTTATGTTTTACTAGACCATAGAGCTTCTCTTTCTTTTGTAACTCCATATATAGTTGTTAATTTTAGAGTTAGTCCCGAAACTCTAGTAGAGCCCTTTTCAGTGTCTACCCCAGTCGGTGTTTTCAATATAGCTAGGTAGGTATACAAAAACTGTCCGATCATAATATCTCATAATGTTACCTCAGTTGAGCTCGTAGAGTTAGAGATGATAGATTTTGATATCATTCTCGACATGGATTGGCTCCACTCATGCTATGCCTCAGTTGATTGTAGAAACAGAATAGTTCATTTTCAATTCCTAAATGAACTAGTACTTGAATAGAGAGGTAGTACTATAGCTCTTAGGGGTCAACTTATTTCGCACCTTAGAGCGAGAAAGTAATATCCAAGAGATGTATTTACTATCTTGTTAGAGTCAAAGACTCAAATTTAGAGACTCCAACCATTAAGTCAGTTTTAGTAGTCAGGGAATTTCCAGATATGTTCCCTGAAGATCTTCTCGGAGTTCCTCCTGAAAGGGAAATCGACTTTAGAATAAACCTTCTCCTAGACACTCAGCCCATATCTATTTAGCCATACAAAATGGCTCCAGTTTAACTCAATGAATTAAAAGAACAATTGAAAGATCTCCTAGATAAGGGATTTATCATACCTAGCATCTCCCCGTAGGGCATACTAGTTCTATTTGTGCATAAGAAAGATGGTTCTCTAAGAATGTATATTGATTACCGTCAGTTGAACAAAGTCACCATCAAGAATAAATATCCACTTCCTTGAATCAATTTTTTTGACCAACTTCAGGTTGCCAACTACTTTTCCAAGATAGACCTCAGATCAGGCTATCATCAGCTCAGATTCAGAGGATGTGATATTTTAAAAATAGCTTTCCAAACTCGATATGGTCACTTTGAATTTCTAGTTATGTTCTTTGGTCTCACGAATGCTCCAACAGTCTTTATAGACTTGATGAACCGAATATTCAAGCAGTACTTAGACATGTTCGTCATAGTCTTCATTGATGACATTCTTGGTTACTTCTGTAGCAAAAATGATCATGTAGACCATCTGACAATAGTTTTATAAACTCTTAGAGCTCACCAGTTGTTTGCTAAATTCAGTAAGTGTGAATTTTGGCTAAGATCAGTAGCTTTTCTTGGCCATATTATTTCAGGTGATGGCATTAGAGTTGATCCTCAAAAAATTAAGGCAGTGAGAAACTGGCCTAGACCCATCTCTCCAATAGATATCAGGAGTTTCTTAGGTTTGGTGGGATATTACCATTGGTTTATTGAAGGGTTTTCATCTATTGTATCCCCTATGTACAGATTGACTTAGAAGAAAATCAAGTTTCATTGGTCAGATTTATACGAGAAGATTTTTCAGGAGTTGAAGACTCAACTCACCTTAGTCCCAGTTCTTATCTTGCCAGATGGTTCAGATGGGTTTGTTATTTACTGTGATGCATCCAGAGTAAGTTTGGGTTGCGTCCTTATGTAGAGTAGTAAGGTCATAGCTTATGCCTCCAGACAACTTAAACCCCATGAGAAGAATTATCCTGCTCATGATCTTGAGTTAGCAGCTGTAGTATTTGCCTTAAAGATTTGGATACATTACTTGTATGGGGTGTATGTTGATGTTTTCACAGATCACAAAAGCTTACAGTATGTGTTATCTTAGAAAGAATTGAATTCGCATCAGAGAAGGTGGTTAGAGTTATTGAAAGATTATGACATAAGTGTTCTGTATTATCTGGGCAAGGCCAATGTAGTGGCTGATTCTCTCAGTGGTTGTCTATGGGTAGTGTTGCTCATGTTGAGGATGGTAAGAAGAAATTATCTTAGGAAGTTCATCAGCTTGCCTAACTAGGTGTTCGCCTATTTGATTTAGTAGAAGGTAGTGTATGGGTGCAGAGTAGTTCAGAATCCTCTCTACTTTCTGAAGTGAAGGAAAATAAGGATAGAGAACTCAGTCTAGTTAAGTTGAAAGAATCAGTCAGGAGATCACAGAGTGGAGGTTTTCTCCCAAGGGTGAGATAGTGTGCTGTGTTGTCAGGTCAACTATGTGTGCCTGGTGTAGATGACTTGAGGCAATGAATTCTTGTAGAAGCACATGGTTCGCATTACTCTATTCATCCAGGGGCCACTAATATGTACCATGATTTATGGGAGATCTATTAGTGGAGTGGGATGAAGAGAGATATTGTAGATTTTATAGCTAAATTCTCTGCATGTCATCAAGTTAAGATTGAGCACCAGAAGCATAGTGGGTCTATGCAGGAGTTCAGTATTCCCACATGAAAGTGGGAGAAAGTGAACATAGATTTTGAAATGGTTTTTTCCTGTACCCGTCATCAATATGATTCTATTTGGGTTATCATAGATAGGATGACCAAATCAGCTCTTTTATTGCCGGTCCATACCTCTTATTCAGCCGAGGACTATGCCAAACTCTATCTAATAGAGGTTGTTAGGTTGCACGGTGTTCCCTTATCTATCAGCTCTGATAGAGGTACCCAGTTTACCTCTCACTTCTAGAAAGCATTCTAAAAAGGTCTTAGTACCTAAGTCCACCTCAGTAAAACCTTCCACCCTCAGACAGACGATTAAGCAGAAAGGACCATTCAGACTCTTAAAGATATGCTGAGAGCATGCGAGGTTGATTTTAAACGTAGTTGGGATGACCACTTGTGTTTGATTAAATTCATATATAATAACAGTTATCATTCCCGTATCCAGATGGCTCCGTTTGAGGCTCTTTATGGTAGGAGATGTAGATCTTCGATTGATTGGTTTGAAGTGGGTAAGGCCATAGTAGTAGGTCCTAAATTGGTGTTTGATGACTTAGAGAAGGTTCAATTGATCAAAGAAGGACTTAAAGGAGACTAGAGCTGACAGAAATCATATGCAGATAGGAGGAGAAAGGATCTCGAGTTTCAGGTCAGTGATTTTGTGTACTTAAAAATATCTCCCATGAAGGGGGTAAAAAAGTTCGGCAAGAAAGGGAAACTCAGTCCCCGATATAGGGGTCCTTACAAAATTCTCAGTCATTTTGGAAAGGTAGCTTAGGAGCTTGATTTACCTTTAGATCTAGCTTCAGTACACCCAGTGTTCCATGTCTCTTTGTTGAAGAAGTGTATTGATAATCCAGGTGTAGTAATTCCCTTAGAAAGCATAGATGTTCATAACAGTCTTTCCTATAAGTAAGTTCCAATCGAAATTCTTAATTATCAAGTTCGTAGACTAAGGAACAAAGAAGTTCCACTAGTTAAAGTTCTTTGGAGGAATCAGTCCGTTGAAGGAGCCACTTGAGAAGTAGAATTAGATATTCGGACCAAGTACCCTCATCTTCGTGAATTCAGATTCAGTTTAAGGTACTTATCTTCTTAAGATTTCTTTCTACCATTCTCAGTTTCAGTTGCACATCATGTTCATGTCAGTCATGCATTTACAAACTAGTTCAGTCATGCATTCCATAAATCAGATATGCATGTTTAATGTATAAGCTTAGTCCATCAGTTTTCTTCAGCTTAACCAGTCTGATTTGAGGATAAATAATCCCAAGGGGGAGATATTGTAATACCCCGTATTTCCCTAGCATAATTTAAGTCCCAATACATTAGTATTCATATATAAAATTTTCGAAATATACATTATTTTTCAGTTTAGAGCTTCCCATTGCATAGGAAATTCAATTAACTTTCCAACGATATAAAATTCGCCCAAATCCGATAACCGGGTAAGAAGTTATGGCGATTTTAAGTTTCAGTCGTTAAACACCGTCATTTAGGCCAGTAGCTCATTGCAGAGTATGTCTAAATGACAATTGTCCATTTCCTGTGTGACTTTGTGATATCACCGCATCGCGGAGTGCTTCAAATTGCCAATTGTCCAATTCTAGTATGAGACCGCGAAATTGGCATGTCGCACTAAAGACCCAATTCACTATTGTTAGTTTCCAGTAAAACAACATGATTGTACCACATCGCACAAAGTTTTCAGGTCACATCCAAGGCCGTAACACGATACCACCGCATTACACCACTAACCATATTCCCAGTTGGAAATTTCCAGTGGCTTGACGCGATAGTGGCACGTCGCGCTAGGGGACGAAATTAGGAAAATTCAACGAAAAATTAAAGTTTTGTCCATAGTTAAAACAGTCTTTTCCCTATCATTTTGATCCATCCAGATATGATATTTAATACCTAAACATGTCTTAAACTTATTCATTAAGAGTTTTTTCCACAAATCAAAGAACATTCTCTCCCAATCAAGAAAACCCTAGCCTCTAAGAATTTAGGACAATCCTCAAGAATTCACTAAGAACTTCAAGAAACTCATCATTTAAGGTATGTTAAATGTTCATTAATGGGTTACTTTCACCCATAAATTCCAAGTATCCAATTTTAAATTACAAATTTATAGTTTTTTCAAGTTACTTTGTTTTAAATTAGGTTTTCAATCATAAATCTCCATGAACTATGATTCTACACCATGTATGAATGAAATTGTTTTTGTTATTGAATTCCCCCATGTTTTAATGTTATCACTCATTGAGTTAAATCATGATTTAATGCTATTCATGCTATTACTACAAATTCCATAACCTTCCCATGACTTGATTAAGATATGAACTACAAGTGTTTGATAAAATACCTATAAGAATGAGTATTTAATAAAAGCTCTCATGCTATGTCCTCCAAGTTTTAGTGTCGTTTTACTATTATTGTTTTGAATCCTGGGGGTATTTAATACCCAAAAACCATAGCTGTTTACTTAGCCTCGATTCAGTATCTTCAGAATAACTTCATATTATATTATGAGCATTATGAGAACAGTTAGTTAAACTCAGAACAGTCTAGTATTTCAGTGTTTTTCAGTTGGGAGTAGGATTTAGCACCGAGTGAGTGTAGGAATGGAGGCTTTCCCATCAAATAGGTAGAGTCGCTAGTAACAGTCCCTAAGCTCCAAAACTATGTACCCAGTGTAGGATATGAGAGGTCACCCATCAGTTTAGGCTTAACTATCTCGCAGAGGTCATCGATCAGATTAAGCTTGACATCCTTAGACCTTTGGGATAGTACATCAGTATAGTGGATCCACACAGCCAGTGTTAGTACCTGTGACATGGTATTGATACCTTTCTAACTGGTTTTACAGGTTGGACCCCAATCAGCTTAGATTGGGGAATATCAGTTAGATGATAGCTCCCACAGTCTCAGTCCAATAATTAGATCAGTAGTTCTGTCTTAGTAGTATTTGACCAAGGCATACAAATATCAGTTATTTCAATATTTCAGTTTACAGACTTCTGTTAAGTTCATGTTACATGCTTGGTCATGCATCCCCAGTATTTACAAAATTTATATATTTTCAGTATCTACAGATTTTATGCTCTCTATTCAGTATTCCATGTTTTACATGTATATTCATACAGTTACTATTCCTATTCACGAAACCATATATGTCATCTTACCTTATTTAGCACGCCAGCACATTCAAAATACTGATCGCATACCTTTGTTTTATACTATGATGTATTATATCATAGGTCTGATGCCCAATTCCTAGATCGTGTTTTGACATCTCAGACTCTCCAGCAGTAGCAGTGGTAAGTCCTCATATTTTGAGGGCGGATCATTTTAGTTCATGCTTTTAGTGTAGTAGTTAGTTGGAGTTAGTTAGGGCCTATCCCATCAACTCATAGTTATTCAGTTTAGAGGCTTTCAGACACTACAGTTAGTTATTCAGATTTTATTTATCTTATTAGATTCAGATAGTCATTTCTTAAGATTCATAATTCAGTATTTGTTTCATATATTAAAACCTTATGGTATGTTAGTTATTCTTCCGCATTTATGATTGTGTTATTCAGTGCTCACAACAGGTACCATCTCATGGGTTAGCTTATGGTCCTTTGGGATTGTAAGCACCGCGTGACACCCAGGGTGTACTCTCGAGGCATTACAAATGGTAAGTATAGGGTAAAGAGTAATCTACTGTTAAGAAATCCTTGATGCCATTCTATAGCGATTCCATCGAGATGAATAGAAGCTATTTTAAGACATAGAGAAGGATGGATGTTATCTATGCAAAAAATTATTTTATTTTTTAAAGACAAGATCTAAGGTCGGTTCCATCAAATCTAGGAAAATCGAGTCGACCAACATTAGATAGTAAATTCAGAATGATATTGGTGGGTACTGTTGTCGCCAGAGCACCTCTATTACCACCCTATGGTGCTGGTGCATTACCCATAGGTTGAGGTCCATCTTGGAACCCCCAAGTTTTGATGAGCCCGGTGTGAGTCCTACTATGCCAAAAGGACTTTGAGTAGAAGAGTAATCCTCTACCCTATCCTGGTAAATCAGACCTTTATCTCTCTCTGTTATCTTCTGATTCGACACGCCATTGCTTTGTCTTGGGATTCATCTAGTTGGTCCTGCCTCATGGTGAGAATAGACAGATCTAAAAAATTTTTATTCAAAACATCTGTAATTAATTAAAAATCAGAACCCATAACCACAGGCGCAAGGATTATGCTCTGATGTCAAATGTTAAGGTTTGCTTGAGAGAGAAAAACATAAGAACAGAAATTAAAACTAAATTCTAGAGCTAAGATATATGAACTATCATTGATTTCAAAAATAAAACGGCTACAGAATATATGGGAGTGCACAAATGCCTTCTCCATTGGGAACATCCGTACTCTACAAATAACTAATTTGGTTGAGGACGGAATATGTTCAACTAGATAGTTTCTTGGGCTAAATCAGAAATAAGCAAACATTGAATATAAAAACTAAGGGACTAATGTGCCAATAAAAAAATCTATTTTAATTATATTCTCTCAATGTCTAAGTACCAATCTTTCAGCTAAAAACTCAACCTCTGCATACGCAACACCCTAATACCATACTATATAAAAGTTCCAATTATTAAAAGTAGCATTTTTTCCGTCTCATTTATGTAAAGATGTTATTGTTGGAGGAGTTAGAAAAAAATTTTCTTTGATAATAATTTTCTTGAGTCTTTTTTTCAAAAAATTCTTGAATCATTAGCTACATTTACTTGTAATACTTTCAAACAGTTTTCAACAGTATTTTCAAAAATTAAAGATTTTGTATATAAATTTATAATCAAATTTTTAAGTATTTTGACCCTAATACTCCAAATTTCAAGAATTTGTATATAAATTTATAATCAAATTTAAGTATTTTTATCCTTGTACTCCAAATTTCTTTACATATAAATTGAGGCGGAGAATATATTTTATATCCCTTTTATTTACTTAATTTTTTACTTCAACAAATTAGAATGCTTATTCTGTTGAATGACTAGGGGTTGACAAATGGTTAGATTGGATTGAATTTTGATGAATCGAATATGAATTAATCTTAAATGGATTAAATTGTAATTCACTCATTATATTATATGGGTAAATATGAATTTGATTAAATATGAATTGGTTAAAATAGTTGGAATCCACTTTAACTCCTAAAGTCTAAAACCATTAAAATATCAGTATGCATATCAACATGAATTTTTTATCCTCAACCCACACTCCTAATTATTTTTTAAATTCTTACCGCCCCAATCCCATGCACCCCCCGAATTTTTTTTATTTAAATTTATTAATTAAAATTTTAAAAAAAAATTCTTACCCCACCACCACTCCTACCCGACCCTCCTACCCCTACCAACCCCTTCACACCCTACCCACCCACCTCTCATAAAAATTATTTTTTAAAAAAAATTTCAAAACTTTCTTACCCCTCTCCCCCACAAACCTCCCACCCCCTACCTCGACCTGCCTCCCCTCAAAATAATTATTTTTTAAATTTTTTTTGCCCCCACCCTCCTAACCCCTCTCCACACCCTCACCCTCAATCCCCCCTCCCTCCTCCACACCAAAAATATATTTTTTAAAAAAATCTATTCTTATCTTCGCCCCGCCCCCCAAAAAAAAGTTTTAAAAGACAACAAAATTTTCGTAAAGGAAAATTAAAAAAATTTCAAAAAAACAAAAGTTCTGCCCCCTACCCTACACCCCTACCTCAGCTCACCTCGTAATTTTCTTCTTACAAAAGAAAAAAAAGTAGTGCAATTCGAAGTTTTGAATATAAGTGGGTGATCTATGAACTTATATGAATATTCATATTTTATCCACTTTATTCACATTTGTATGAACTTTAAAATAAGTTGATGCCCATATACACCCATTTAAAATAGGTGCATAAGAAAAAGGCATGTCGGTGCACTTAAGCTTCCGCTATGCACAGGGTTCAAGGAAGGTTCCCACCATAAGTATATTGCACGCAGCCTAACCTTGCATTTCTACCAAAGGCTACTTTCAAGTCTTAAACCCATGACCTTCTGATCACATGACAACAACTTTAATAGTTACTCCAAGATTTGCTTCACTTAAATAGGAGAGTTGTCCAATTAATTAAACTTCATTTACTTATGTGGTTGAAAGTGCCACCCGTATGCATGACCAATAAAAAACTCTCCAGCATATCTCATATTTGAATGATGCCACTTAAAACATTTGATTAGTGTTACACTATAGATCTTTAACTTTTGTACATGAACATTTGATTAGTGTTACACTATACATCTTTAACTATTGTACATTCACATATTTATTGGACGTTTGAAGTTGGGAGCTGGAGTTGAAATTGAAATTGGAGTTGTGTTTGTTTATGAATATAATTGGTGTTATTTTAAAAAATTTTTGAGAGAAGAAAGATGGAAAAAAATAAAAATAACTTTTTCTTATTTTTTACTTTTCTAATTGCAACTTCAAGTTGTATATAAAATTTTTTTGACCAAACATCAATTTAAAATTGTATTTGACATAAAATAAATTTTTTTTTCAAAAAAGTGAAAAATTTCTCATGATCAAACGGCCACTCTCATGTCTTTTCAACTCTAATGACAACCTTTGACCGAAAAAAGATATATTCTTCATTCCATACAAGAAATGAAGAAAAGCATTTCTCACATAGGAAAATAATTGATGAAAAGGCATAAATGCTTTCTAACTTTGACAATTATTGCATTTAATTTGGAAGAATAGTTCATCATATTCGCAGACCATGAAAAGCATGCAGATACATTGAGTTTACACAATATTCTTGTTACTCTCTGAGAGTGTCAGAAGGTAAAATTAATTCTGAAGTTAAACTAAGAAAATATTATCTAAAATTTACATATATACACAACTTAAATTTATCATATTACACTAACTACCAATTTGGCAAAGTATTTACACAAACCCCAAAATAATTACACAAATCCCCCTTTTTTATTTTTTTCCTCTCTTAAATATTATACATCACAAAACACGTGTACATCTTTCGACTTTTGCTCCATAGTGCATCCATTACCCTCCCGTTATTTGCTATATTTTTGAAACCACAAATCACGACATTATACAAGTAACGTCCACTTAGAGGTTAATAATTTTCTAACTGTACAAGCTTTTAATTGATTATTTTGATTTACTTCATTAAATTTTTAAATTTTTTTTCAACTTTTACCAAATTCAGGGGTTTTTCGTTTCTTGTTTTGTTGCGTGTTAAAATTTTTGTATAGTTCAATCATATTTAAGTTCATTTTGATTTTTTGTTCTTTTTCATATAGTATAAGTTGGATCTTTGATTGATTTTATTATTTTGTAATTACATTTAACAATAATGTTAAGTCAATATAGTGTCAATTGCTAGTGGATTATCCTCCACATTTTAGTTTAGGAATTTTTCAGTTTGATTCAAAAGAAAAAGATATTCTCATCGGATTTGTTCCTGGTAAATTTGATTATAAGGATCCGAATTTCGCAGAGAATCGGTCGAAGCACCGAAACGACCCCGTTATAATGAAGAAGTTAAAGGAAGTTGCCGCTTCTAGAACGCAGAAGGTTGGTTCAAAAGAGGCAAGTAAAAACAAGCGGTCGACCATGTCTTCCTAAGGTACTGATTATATTCGTACCTTCAATTATCAATGTATAATAATACATTATACATTAGTTTTTTGTCTAATTAATGTATAATGTGTGTATTCTGAATTATATTTATATAGGTTATACATTACCAGTTATAAAAATCAAAACAGTTATGAAGTTTTATTATTGTATAAGTTGACATTAGACATAAAAGAATTTTTTTTTAAAATTTATAAACTACCATCATACATGTCTGTTTGTAGTTTAAGTATATCCGATATTACATTTGAGATGTATAAGTATATCCGATATTACATTTTTTAAATGTATAAGCTACCATCATACATGTCAATCAAAACGCATTTGATGTTGAATATGTTCATAACATACCCCAGCAAGCATCTGAAAGTTTGTAAGTACATTATAATTTTTTTATAATGTATAACTATGTTTAAATTAATGTACTTACTGTTACTTTAATTTAATTTTTTTTTAAATCAGGGACTGTGGCGTCTTTGTGGCTGCTTATGCAGAAATATTAAGTGAAGGGTAGCAAGTGCATTCAACGTGCACACTATGTTTCATTACTGTGGTATTACGGAGTAGAAAAGGCAAATGAAGGGTACACAAATGATAATGATGATTCTCCTTGGCCAAGGAATAGTGTGCTCCAAGAAATTGATGAAAGTGCAATTGTTACTTTTGAATAGCATTGTTTAATAATAGTCGAAATTAAATCAACTAAATCTTAGTTTTGTAGTTGATGTTAAACGAATTCAAAGATTACTTTTTGGATATTAATTTATATTTGTGGATGTCTTCATCTTATGAGAATAAGCTTTCTAGTCAATGAGACACTACTGCAATGTTACTAACTGATTCATGGTACTTATTGAATTTCCCTTTCACTTATTTTGTTAATGATTAAAACAAAATATTACTAATTAATCTGACATTGTATTTTGAACACATAGTATGTTTCTTGTTGTGTACCTTTCCTTATAAGTAAATCTTACATTGAACTAAAAACTAATACGTTTTAAAAATATGTATTAAATAATAGCATACATGTTGTAAAACATTTATTACGAGTAAATTTTTTTACAGAAATTGTTAATATCATGCACATTTATAATGTATGATGCTATATCATACATTGATACGAATGTGTAATCAAATATTATACTTCGTAAGTCTACAGGAATGGCACAGTTTCACTATACATTTCTTTGAATGTATAACAACTTATTATACATTCAAACATTTACTAGAAAGGCAGACATTTATTGAACATTGATTTGACTGTATAAAAATATATTATACATTCATAAATTTACTGGAATGATACTGTACATAATTTTTTTAAAAAATAAATTGAATTCAGTTAAATTTCGTTATTGTATTTCTAACCTCATACATGTTAAAAACATATAATGTTATATCATACATTTATTACACATTAACCATTAATGTACAATAGTTTAATACGTCGTGCGTTTCAACAATTACTTACTCCTATAGATGAGAAGTTACATATTTAATGTGCATTTATAATCATGTTCTAACTTCAAGTTATATGGTTACGAACTATGATATAGGAAAAAAGCTTAAAATTTTTATACTAATATAAATCATTGATTAAAGAAATTAATATCTATAATCAATAAAAAAATATATATTACTTGCTACAGCATTAAAAAAAAAGTAATAAAAAATGTTTATACAACCACAACCATTCAAAGCATCCGCACATAGAAAACCATATTATATTCTTCATGATTCCTTTGAAAAGAAATAGCAAGTCCTGCGGTTCTGACCGACTTGTCCGCATTTATTGAAATTACTATTGCATCACTTTTGTATGACTTATAACTAATTTCTGACTCCCTAATTCCAGAATGTCGCAACTATACGGTGATATTCATATTGATTTTACTAGTATTGAAGAACGTATGTAGAAGAAGATTTTAGTAGTTTTGAAGAACGGCTGTAGAAGAAAATGGTTATTTTTTGACTTTGCAGATCGTGAATCACAGGAAAATAAATTTATGTATAACAAAATTTTTAAAATTTAATTATCAGTTACATGTTCTATCAATAAACGACTTAATGTTGGCTAATTACTGCCTTTAATTAAGAAACTATAAAATAATTAAAGATTCTCTTACCTTAAATATAGGATTAACTGTTACATCATATATTTGACCAATGTATAATATGTGACCGAATGTATGAGTATGTTTACAAAAAAGGAAGAGAGAAAACAAGAAGAAATTTTGTGTAATTATTTTCATTGTCTAGGAGATTTATGTTGTTTACACAAATCTTATAATGTTTGGTCATGAAGTCAAAAGAGGACTTTTCTTTTGTGGTCCATAATGTTTTATCGAACACTTTAAGGCATGAATGAACATATAATTGGTAGAAATAGTGGAGATAACAATATATGGGAAAATATAATGTCCTATATGCCATTTGGATCAGATTCAGGAGTTTCAAAAGCTACCAAATAAATTGAAGGGTGTATGTACAAATATACTTCTTCACCTTGCGATTTAGAAGAATAAACTTTTATTAAAAAAACAATGTGTATATACTCTCATAGTCTAACAAATTGTGCATTTTACCTTTTTCATTAACAAACTTATAGTATTTATTAATTAAAAGAAAAAAAAAATCCTAATACTGATTTTTCAATCAGAAAAAAGTTCGTGACTTTTAAAAATCACTTAAGAAATATTTCTTTACCCCTTTAGACTGACCCAATTGGAAAAAGTTCAATCGCTCTTCTATTCCCTTCATCAACCCAATTACGAAGACTAAGGACATTTGTTCTATTAAATAAATTCTCATCAGGACTATGGGATTATGATTGAATAAAAGAGAGATTGATTTTTTTAATTAGGATAAATCAAGATGTGTAAAAAAGATAGATGAATTAATCTCGTGGCGTTTTTTAGATTAAAAAAAATAGTTTTAGAATATTTTTTTATTAAATTTCAGTAAATATAGGTATGTTAATGAAAAAAAAGTAGATGTGCACCATTTGTTAAATAACGGTGGTATATATACACCATTTGTTAGAGGATGAAGGCAGATGCACCACTTTTTTAATAACATGTATATTCACTCTAAATTGCAATGTTGAAGGGCATATTTGCACATTTACCCTAAATTTAATTATGCCCTTATCCGTGGATTTTTATATGCTCCCTTCTTCTTCCTTTAGGGGCTTTTATTTTGGTTTACCTTTTATATCATGATATTGTAAATATTTTAAAAGATAGATACTAATAGAGTTGGATGTTGGACTTACTTATTGCGTGACTGATTGAACTGGTGTTTCCAAAGACAGCACAACTGTAATGGGTGTTGTATGTGTTGCCAAGTCATAGTAAGAGGGCTGGGTGGTTAATAGAGCGATGTGCGGAAGAGGTGGTATTGTCACATGTTACGACCCAAAAACTAAGGATCATGATAGCATTTATCGTGATAAGTTTTGACAAGAAAGTCTATCACACAAGCTGATATAAAAAGGAAAAATAATAATAAAACCAAGACAAAACCCCTAGAGCGGAGTCGAGCCACACATATATATAGTAAATGCAGAAATATAATCAAAGATGCAAAATTAAATCTCAAAACCTGGTGTCACAGTGTAGAACTAACTAGTACAACTCGACATCAAAATACATAAGATATCCAAAACTGGAACATACAACGACCCAAACCAGGGCCTGGCTGTGACAGGTATCCCAAGTCCCACGTGGACTAGAGATCACCCTCTTCACATAACCTATTCAGCTTAACAAACTTAAGTGTCGCATGAATTCCAAACATATAACAAGATAGTGAAAAATAAGGCTAATATTTATTCATGAAAACCAATCACCGGTAACCGGACAACTATCCGTCACCGAGCCAATGCACCGAAACAACACACCCAAGTCCATACTAATTCAACAAAGCCTGTATAAATCCGAAGTCAATAATATATCGGTACATACCCCCGATAATAGCCAATAAAGCAGATTAAACAAGGTCTAAGACATAGAATATAAAAACCATAAAATGATGCCTTTTAGAGTATGGAAGCTCACCACTTCAATGTCTACTCACAAACCACTCGAACACCTGAATACTACACAACAGAAGTAGAAGATGTTTCTATCCCTGCATTATGTGGGGATACAACGCCTGGAGACGGTTAGCAGTTAGAGCACTAGCATGTAACTCAGGGATAGAGGAATAAGATAGTGTCATCATTCAAAACTAAGTCTAATAACCATACACAATCACATATATACATATATATATATATATATCATGCCGGGATAAGGAATCATATTTAGCATGCATTTAAGAACCTTAACATGGATTGTGTAGCATAACCATCATAAAACAAAGCACCCACCGGCTATGTGGGCCCAGCTCTCCCCTAGCTGGTAGGGCCCTAGTGCATGTAGCCATATGAACCAGGAAATATCTATATTCATGTATGCCTTTATGGGGAACTCGAACCTCCCGATATAATTAAGGTAACTTAAGCACCAATGTATACACTATAGGAGGCTCGAGCCTCTCATTCATATATTTATTTGGGGTACTCGAACCTCCCGGTCATATAGACACCTACACTGGCTAGCGCAATTTCTAGTGTTAGTCCTTTGGAATCCACTTTCACGGTTAGGCTACACATCCCTCTTTAAAGCCTAATTCAAACATTTATTACACATATACTCAACCATTAATCCAATTACTTACCAAAGGCATCCCGTTAGTGTCATCATACCGACCCCACTTGAAAGCGTACAATATGCCATAACCATTATTAATCAACTTTGGGACTCAAACCCATTTTCTAAAACAAGACATCAATCTAATTCAAGTTTACATTGGTAATAATCATGAAATAAAGTTTTGCGAAAGAAAGGGATAAAAGCATTCTCCACTTTTCATGATGGAACGAATAGAATTAAACTTAAAGACCCTAATCGGCTATGCCCCAACATTCAACAACATTTTTCATTCTTTCCATCTTACATTTATACTATCACACATCTAACCACAAGAGTTTGAGTCCCACTGCATGGTATTTCTAGGTTGAAGCCTAATTCGGAGAAAAAAGGTGCTAGTTTAAGCTATGGGACTCTATATGAGAATATTACTTCACCTTATAACTACCATCAACCACCATAGGGTTTTAATTCATGGAATACTAACCACACAGTACATGGGTTGTGTTTTCATCAATCACAACATTCAAGTCTATCATTACCACACCCATTTCATGGATTTCCTCCACTAAGACCAGAAAATTCAATCACTTTCACAAAGATTTTCGCCATATATCTCCTTCCTAACTATTTCTCATAATTAAAGTCCATACCCTTCTTCCCCTATCACCAATAACCTTAGCTGAAGAGATCAAATCAAAATTTTTATATTCAAGAACATCTACTCCCCTTCTAAGTCACTACTACTCTTCTATAACAACTATCATACTATTATTCGGAGGGTTATTGAGGGACCCGAGCATATGCATCAATAAAATGAGTAACACTACTCGATTATTACATATACTTATTACAATCTGTACAGGTCGTTGGCAACCAAAAAGGTCTCATTCGTACTTATTTTTGGCATGTAGTCTATGAAACCATTGGAGGTTATGACACTAAAGAGTGAAAGAATTTACCCTAATTCTTATAAATATGGAAAAGAAAATCATGAGATAAATGTTGAGGCACAAGACAGCTTAAGAAAAGCCTAGAAATGCATGAAAAAGTATATTGATCAGCATAGATGGGCAGTTGAGTTAAGTATGGGGGACAAGGTGCTTCTAAAGCTCACTCTAAAAATCTTGAAATAGATTGTAACCAAGAAGAGGCATAGAGGACTAATCCCAAGGTACGATGGCCCATTCAAAGTTATTGAGAAGATTAGGGAAGTTGCTTATAAGTTTAACTTACTAGAAAGGTTGAAGATTCACCCTACCATTCATGTCAGCTTTCTAAAAAGGTATAAAAAGATACTAAAGACCCAAGCAGGAACAAATCAAAGAGGGATCCTCCTTTGATCATGAAACAATCTAAAACCAAGATGGTGAAGATAGTTGATCATCAGATCATAGGGAACAACAAAAAGAATACCTACACAAAATTATTTATTCAATGGAAAGGCTCAAGCGAAGAAGGTGTTATTTGGGAGAATTATTAGAACTTGTGGTTGCGATGGACCATTGCTAAGACCGTTGCCACTAAGGCAGTATGGTCTCATCCTGGCCAACGTGCAATGGATGATCCAATGGACCGTCAAGAATGCGACGGACCATCAATTCGACTATCACACCATGGCAGTGTGTTATTTTTCTAACCGACATGCGATGGATGATCTGATGGACCGTCAGAATAGCGACGGACCATTGCTTCGACCGTCGCAGCCCCCGATCAGTATTTTGTGTCATTTTTTAAAAGTGACTTTTTGGTCTTTCTGCTCTTTTATACCCTGATATTTTCTAAACAAAGAAAATGGCTTCATTCATCATTCAAAACACAAGAGATCTAGGGTTTCTCCCCCAAGATCAAATCTAAAACCCTTCTCCAAGAAATTCAAGAACTCACCATAGATTCTACAAATTGAGTTGAGATTTGAGTTCCCCAAGTGCAAGGGTTGCAAGAACCCTCTCTCAAGAGTAAGAAGAAGAGTTTAAAGCAAGCTTGCTCATCTAATTTCATAATCTAAGGTATGTGGGGTTTTGAACATGGGTAGTTCTTTCACCCTTATACCCAAAGGCTTATTTAAACTACAATTTTCTGCAACTTATGAGATTTTACGTGAAATTGAATTAGGGTTTTTCATCCATTGTTGTTAGTTTCAAGCTTTTAATGTTTCCCATGAATTGAGAGTCTAATGGCAAAATTTTTACATCTTTTCTTGAGAAATTAAAGCTGGGTTTATACCTCATGATTTTAATCCTTGTGAAGTTAATAGTTGCAATGTTTGAGATATTGAAGTATATGTGTATGTTGAGATTTTGAGATAAATTACCGTAAATTCTAGATTTCTACATGAATTATGAATCTATATGCTATCTATTATGCATTATGATGAGTTTTAACTTGATACTAAGTTATGAGTCATTAAGCCCTACTTGAGACTTGCAATTTTATGAACTATTGTGCTATAAGCACCCATGATTTGAGTATTTTGAGATTACTGGAAATGTTTTGACCTAATGATCATAGCATTTTGGAATCCACTCTACCTCATGTGATTACAGATTTGATTGTTGGGTTCTTATAAACAATGAGATTATTTTGAAAGTGGATTTCCATGAGATGAGCGAAATAGACTAATGGGAGTAGTATTTAGCACCGAGTTGGGTAAGTTACCACGGTTTCTTACCCCAGAACTCGTGCCACCGTAGGTTTGAGATTTTGGGCCTGAGGCAGAGATAATTACGCCCCATGCCGAGATAAGTGATCACTGAATTGAGGTTAAACACCTTGGCAAGAGTATGACGCCTCTCCCCAACATGAGGTTTCTTCCTTAGGAGGACAAGACGTTGGACTCCATATAGCTGACATGGTTTATGCCGGTTAAGAGAACCTCCCTAAATTAAAGTATTTTCCATTGAGATAGAATCTTTTTCTCTAAATATTTGAGATGAGATGTTTTCTAAAGTGAACGAATTTCTTCTGAGTATTTTTCCAAAGAAGGAAGTAGTTTTCTTTACTAATAAGAGTTGATCATTAGTTTTAAACCAAAGTCATATGATTCTGTATTCCAAGTGTTTGAGTTCAAAAGAGTTATAATTTTTAAGCATTAAAGAAATTTTACTCTCCACGAGACATATGCATGAGTTGAAAGTATTGTTTAAAGCTTCCTTCATCCTATGAGTAATGAGAATAAGAGGAGAGCGCAGATTTTAAAGCCAAAGTATAATGACTCATGAGATTTGTGTTACATGCTTCATTCTACATGATTTATGAGCTTTACATTTTAGACTTATTCAAGCCAAGTGAGTTATTCCTATTTTATGCATGATTTGATTACAGAATATTGATATTGTTTTATGTAAATGCATACACCCCCATATCCTTTGTACATTCAAGTGTTGATCCACATATACATCTATGTGCTACATTGTCTTAGCTTCGACCCTTGTATGTCCATCTAAGATAATCAAACATCACTTGGTGAAGGAGTTAGATCCAAAGGGGTTAGGGGATTGAATTCATATACATATTCAAAGAGTCATTCCCATGTTTGTATAGATCACCCGATTGTAAGCAAATTCAACTAGAGGTAGGTGATCTCCCCAAGATGTCAACCTACCTTTAACCATGGATCGTACCATACATCCCAAGGTCCTATTCATTTCTTCCATTTAACCATCGGTTTGTGGGTGGCAAGAAGTTGAAAATAACAATTTTGTGCCAAGCCTGCCCTACGTTGACTTCCAAAAGAGGCAAAAGAACTTGGAGTCCCTATCACTCACAATGGTTCTTGGAATGCATGAAACTTAAAAACATTATCAAAAAACAAAGAAGCTTTGCTAGTTGCATCTTCACTTTGTGATCAAAGAATGAAATGTGCCATGTTGGAGAAACGGTCAACAACAATAAAGATACTATCCCTACCTGTTCTAGTGATTGGCAGCCCTAACATAAAATCCATAGAATGTCACGACCCAAACTAGGGACCTATCCGTGACGAACATCCCGAACCATAAAGGTCCGAGAGCCTTTCTAACTTGTAATCATATACACCATTCATATCTAAATAGGAAATGTGGAAATAAAATCTACTACGGAAACATGGTCATAATCAAAATTTAGTTTAAAAATAAGGAATAAAATCCAGTATCAACTAAACACCGTCTGCGAAATCTCTACTACATGATCAAATAACAACTGTCTGAAAACTAGGACAAGGCCCCTAGTAGACTAAACTATAATAACTAATAACTGTCTGAAAGAAACTAGGCCTTCTGAAATGTAGAAGGCTCACCGACTGGTACTCTTCACTCCTGTCTAATGAAACCTACTGCTTATCAAGACCCCTAGACTGTGCCTCAGAACTTAGAGGGAGGGGGGTCAATACAGATGTACTGGTATGCAAAGTAATCCAAAATAAAGCTTGTATATTAATAAAATAGTTGGAGAGCAATTTGTCAAAATATCATGCATGAAATAGTTCTAAAACACATAGGCACTTTCTGAAAATAATAAATCATTCTTGTCAATGCAATGTCTGATCTTTGTATTACTTCAAGCTGGGTGGTACTCCCCTACAATTTTGATATTCCATGGGCGGTATAAAATCCGCCTTTGACTCAGTGGGATAGCCCCCAACCCATGTATGCCACAAGGGTTGGAGTTTTTGATTTTTATACGCCACATGGAACTAGGCCAGCGTAATATAATATACCTGGATTGGTAAATCATGGTTTCGGGCAAATCACTTCAATTCAGCTTAAAATTCTCATATGGACATCAATAAATCTTTCTAATATTATCTAAAGTAGCTTAAATCCTTTCAACGTGATCAAACTAACTCTAAATCACAAAATACAACACGCTACACCACGATATTATTCTAAACCATATGATTCAACCTTCCATATTTTTTATCACATCCTAAGCATAATGTGCCCTACCACTTCAATAACAAACTCTGAACTTTTACTATGGATTCACTAACGCATATTGCGTTCCTCCACTTACATCCCAACATATCATTCAAGCCTAGCTTTATAACCACATATGAACTTCAAGGCAACATTAATCAAGACGTACTTCATATATTCTCTAAACCATCATCAATACAACTCCCACACGCTACCCCAAGAACATACATACATAAATTTTCCATTAACCATTACATGTGTGAAAAACTTAGCCTAAATTTCACTTCACACATATGGGCTTAAATAAAACAAGCATACAATGATCTTCCATTAACAAGAAATATTCACTCATCACCACTATCATTACATAAGAAGTCACCAAAAAGTTAGAAAATAAAACCTTGAAGCATGGAAGGATATTATATGAGACTTTATACTTAACTGAGGCATGAGGAATAACAAATCAACATCAGGAGTTTATCAAAGTAAATCTGAATTGAGGTTATACATGGCCATAAGCTGAATTTTTGCCAATCATTAGTAGTATAGCATGAATTATAGGAATTGAGCACACTATAAAGCATGAGTACATGAGTCATGAGCTGCATGACCTCAATTTGGAGTTCATAGCATATGGAATGTGATTCCGACTACTGAATGAACTGGAACTCCTCATTTTGGAACTGGAAGAGTACATGATTCTCTATCATATTCATGAACATGAACTATGATCATGGAACTAAAATGTAAGGCATGAGTAGGTCTTGGGATCACTGAAAAATACTAAGATAAGAATAAGTTGAGTCCCACCCTCACTTTCTGATGTTCTATATCATACTGGCATTACTATTTGAATCTAAGAGTCTGGCTTGGTTACTTGTTCTATCATGTCCCCCTTAGCTTTAAGCCATCATATTAAGTTCGAGAGATCCCTTACTAGACTCTAAACTAAACTACACTCACTGCACTCTGGGGTCTGGAATGAGATAATACACACAATTAATAGAACTTAACTCGAATGACCACACCTGAAAGTGGAAACCAACTGGTAATATTACCTTCTGAGATACACTCTATCATTCTATAGCTCCAATAGTCATCATATAATACTTACACACTTACTAACTTTGGGTCTTTATGAGTATCTCTATAGTCGGAGTGAATACCATATAGCGCTTCAACTCTTATTTCTGTCAGTTCAACCTTCAAAAATTCAAACTTAGATTGTAACACTTAACATAGATATCACCAAGCCTTTGATGAATCATACTACTTCTGACATAGCCTACCAATATCGCAACTCCAAACTTATATCTCTCTACTATGAGAATCAATATCATATAACAAAGCTCAACACTATCGATCAAAACTCCTTAACTTGGCTATTTAGAACACCATATAACATCTACTAGTGTTTCCCCACCTAGTAACTTAACGGTACTACTAGCCACATGCAACACGTAATAGCCTTAGAAAAATACCGAAACCTCATATCACCTTGGCATACTTCTACATCATACATACTATATCATACTTCATTAGAAATCAAATAAACTTAAGCTCTTGTATAAATTGTTCAAGCCTATTAGATCACTTCCATATAACTAGTATTATTAACTAAGAAATCATCACATCCACCTTTATGGACATCAACTGTTCAAACTTAATGTCTAGTGCTAAGCATGATTTACAACCCAACCTGACACACAATTCTCACAAAACATTCATCATTAATCTTAAGCTACAATTCTTACATCCACATCCTACATTAAATTCAAGACAATAGTCTAACATCAATCATCTACCACCAAATAAGAAGAAACATACTATACTAGTCCATCAAATTGGGACATTCTATCCAAATACCTCTAAAATCTACTACATATCTTCTCATTAGTAGTACTAGTTTACAACTACCAATGAAAAGAAGGTCAAGAGGGGTAAAGTCATATATAGACATAGTCAACCTTAATCTTATATTATAACCCTATACAATCTTATCTACTTATATGGCTTTCTCATATCACACTTACTTCTCCAACCGTACATTTAGACTACCTTCAATTTCCACAACAACCATGAGTCTATAATTATAACATACTAGCTAATCAAGTTATTTTCATACTTCATGCAGACAATAATTCACCTTAACTAATAACTCCTTCTCTACCTTCTACTAAACTAACACACAAGGACGTATCACTGCATTACCAACTCAATCTTATGAGAAAAGATCTAACTATACATATATTCAACCAATATAAGAACAAGTTGAACAACAAGTTGCTAGTGAATCAAAATAGGCCTCACACGGCTTCAGTAGACTTTGTTTTTTTTGATTTGAACAATAAAATGAAATGAATAACAAAGCAACTATGCTAGTGAATCGAAGGAGCCCCACGAGGCTTCACTAGACTTTAATTTTTTTTTTCAAAAACACTATGATAACAAGATTACATATTACAAGAGATAGAAAAATTGACACACAATATTCAATGATCTAAGGATATACACCTTACTCCATATAAATAAAAATCTGAGTTAAACACTTCCCCCACAGACTACCATACACTCCACCTATGCTACTAGCCACCACATTAGTCTATCACTATAAAGTGGTAAATCATCCTCAAACATCAGTTATTCAACTAAAATATTTATTTACACAAAAGTCACCCTTACTCTGACTTCTAACTTTGTGACTTCATATTACCAACCTCTTGGTTTAATCTCAGTACTAATAGGTCATCACATCAACATTTTAACTTATACTACTAATCGGGTAGAAATACAGTTCCAACTTTCTGCTACACATCTTTCCCCTGAAGAATGTCATCTACAACATAAATTTTTGAAAAAAGATAAAATACTCACAGCAGGCTGAAAAGAACGATTTCATCAAAATCAAAGTTCACACAAAAATCAATATACTCTGAATCACTAACAGACTCTTCTCAAGTTCTTGCAAAAAAATTTAAAATCTTATATGGCTCAATGAAAAAGGACCATACCATTTAGACTCTAAACTTCTGCACTTGAATCACCCCAATAACAAGACATATCTGGGCATAACTTTACTTTCGTATGGGTAAAACCATAGCATGGATTAGAGTATGGAAAAGGAACATTCTGGCTCAATACCACGAACTATAACATGAAGAAAGGGAAATATTCCTAAATACCTAGTAGCCTCCTACTTATAAGTGTGGCACACTGCACACGCATAAACAAAACTCTACCCAATATGATTTCGCAGACACCCTGGGACCATGAAACGTGCTCTGATACCAAGTTTATCATGACCCAAACTAGGGCATTGGCTGTGACAGACATCTCAAACCATGAAGGCCCGAGAGCCATCGTATACACCATTCATATATAAATATGAAATGTAGAAATAAAATCTACTACAGAAACATGGTCATAATCTAAATTTAGTTTAAAAATAAGGAATAAAATCCAATATCAACTAAACACCGTCTAAAAACCATCTGCAAAATATCTACTACATGATCAAATAACAACTATTTGAAATTTGTGACAAGGCCCCAGTAGACCAGAACTATAATAAATAATAATTGTTTGAAAGAAACTAGGCCTTCTAAAATATAGAAGGCTCACAACTGGTACTCTTTATTCCTGTCTGATGAAATCTACTGCTTATCAGGACCCCTAGGCTGTGCCTCAGAACCTGGAGGGAGGGAGGTCAATACAGATGTACTGGTATGCAAAGTAATTCAAAATAAAGCTTGCATATAAATAAAATAGTTGGAGAGCAATTTGTCAAAATATCATGATTGAAATAGTTCTAAAACATATGGGCACTTTCTGAAAATCATAAATCATTCTTCTCAATGCAATGTCTAATCTTTGTATTACTTCTAAGCTAGGTGTCACTCACCTATAATTCTGATATTCCACGGGCGATATGGAATTCTCCTTTAACTCAGTGGAGAAGGCCCCAACCCAAGTATACCATAAGGGTTGGAATTTTTTATTCTTATACGCCACACGGCACTAGGCCAGCATAATATAATATATCCAGATCGGCAAATCATGGTTTCAGACAATGAGTTGTCTAAACTCGTGCCTTCTTCGGAGAACCACCTAAGCTCTCTTTATGCCTAATTTTATCATATTTTGAATCATGCATATTTCTATTTTCAATATCTGAAAATCTGATTTCAAACATGTGTTCTATTCTGTTCTAAATTACTATGACTTTAACTGAGTTGGTGTCATCACACCAAGACTTGCAAGTACTAATTCTGAGTCACATTGTACCATGCATGATTCTTTCATGAAAACTCAATTCAGACCACTTAAATATGCAAATATTTTAAGACATTTCATCTTCCGAAACATAAGTCAAAACTATGCAAGAATCCTTCAAACATATGGTGGTCATGTGCTCTTGGCAAAATCATGCACTTTTTCATTATATGAATATTTTTAACAAAACTACCCTCTCTTTGAAATCAAAATCATAATCTAATTATAATAATACTTAAGGCATTTCATATCATAATTTTCAATGATACATTCAAGATAATCCATAGCATATGATAAGTAAAGAAAATTATAACAAGAGAGGGATTTTTACATGAATCATGCTCTCAATTCAATCATCAACATTAACACACGTACATATATACATATATCAATTCAAATCAATTTGGGGAAGGCCTAAAGACCAAAACAATATCATAAACGTTTCTAAAACATGAATATATTCATAAATCCGAAATCTTTTTCTTAAAATCATGATTTCCATGCCCATGAGATTTTTAGGAAAATCCCTCGTACTTTAGATTATGAAATTTGGATGAACACTTGATTTTGAGACTCTATTTATGCTTTTGATGGATGATTCTTGAAGATCTTAGTTTGGGGATTCTAATTCTTGAATCAATTTTGGAATTTAATGGTGAAATTTTAAGGGAACTTGAATCTTAGGTTGAGGCCCTAGGGTTTGGTGCGTGAGAGGATTTGAGAGAAAAGAGTGTAGTTTTGGTGAAATGGAGGTTGAATTCAATTTTTATGGAGTTATGGGGTGAAGGAAAAATACCAAAATACCCCTCCAAAATCGTTTAGGAAATTTTGAATTTTAAAAGTGACGACCTTGGCTAATAGGTCTTGCATATATGATAACTTATCACACCAGGTCGTCACTCAGAGGGTGATTTTTGTGAGTTACTGGCTTGGGCTAACGAAATGGAGGATAGGTCGTCACATATGTGATAACTTATCAGCTTAAGTCGTCACTTGTCGACCGACAGACATGCTGAAGTAAAATGGGTATAACTTTTTGCTCCGATCTCGGATTTCAGCAAAATTGGTATTGGAAAGATAATTTGAAGATATTTCATTTAATATATCGTAGGACATCCAATTCATCATATTAAAGGAGTTATCGTCGATTGAATCTGACCCAAGTTTCAATGCTCACTCAAACTCGAATGATAGGAAAGCTTTCAACTTGTCCTTGAGTTTGGGGACCTCTATGATCTCAATTTATGCTCAAACGGGTTCCCACACTACATCTTTGATTAACATACAAAATTTGCATAGAATTTATAGTTTTTAGATCATCTACACATAGAAATAATGATTTTTTATTTTAGCCCAAAATGTGGGGTGTTACATAGATATACCGAACCAAGGACATAAAGGAGTGGGAAGTGGGGTGTACAACACTTGAGGAAGGAGATGAGACTTAGCACTCCTACAATCCATACATTGTAAAAAAAGTTTTACAATATCCTTGCTCATCTTTAGCCAATAGAATTGTTCCTCCAAAATACCGAGGGTCTTGTCGACCCCAAAGATCCCCATTAGGCCACCATCGTGTACCTCCCTCACAAACTATTCCCTGCAAGAACTATAAGGCATACACAATCATATTCCCTAAAACAAGTAGCCATCAAACTTGGCATATGGATTTAAGCCCCTAGCCGAATCCCAATTTCGCCTACCCAAATCTTTACATTGCCTAACGATAGGAGCAAAGTGAGGGTCCTCGGGATACAATGATTTTAAGCTCTCAAAACCCATCAATTTTGAAGACAAAGTAGACACACGTATATGTTAACTAGACAAAGCATCGACTACCACATTATCCTTGCCCTTTTTGTATTGAATAACATAAGGGAATGTTTTAAGAAACTCAATCCATTTGGCATGTCGTTTGTTAAATTTGTTTTGTGCCCAATGGTGCTCCAAGGATTCATGGTCCAGTCGGATCACAAATTCTTTGGGCTGTAAGTAGTGTTGTCAATTGCCCAATGCTCAAATGAAGGCATACAAATCTGAATCATATATGGAGTAGTTTAGAGTGGCACCTTTGAACTTTTAACTAAAATAAGAAATGGGTTTTAAATCTTCCACCAAAACAGAACCTATGCCTACTTTACTAGCATCGCATTCAACTCCGTACATCTTATCAAAGTTGGACAATTGTAAGAAAGGCATGGAAATGAGGATAACTTTCAAGGCTTCAAAAGCCTTAGCTTTCTCTTCACCCTACTTTAAGGGTTGGTCTTTCCAAATGACCTCGATCAAGGGGGAGGCTATGGTTCTAAATCCTTTGACTAACCTTCTATAAAAACTATCCAATTCATGGAATCTTTTTACTTCACCAACGGTTTGCAGTATTGGCTAATTTTTTATAGCGTCTTTGTTTGATTCATCCACTTCGACCCCTCTTGAGCTAGCAACAAAACCTAAGAAAAGAACTTCATCTACACCAAAGAATCATTTATCATAATTAGAAAATAATTTTTCCTTCCTAAGGAAATCAAAGAAACTTCTCAAATGAAACACATGTTCGGCCATGGACTTGCTATAAACAAAGACGTCATACAAATAAACAACAAAAAACTTTCTAATAAACGACTTCATCACATGATTCATTAGAGGCATTAAAGTACTAGGAGCATTAGTTAGGCTGAATGGCATAACTATCCATTCATAGAGACCAAATTTGGTCTTGAAGGCGGTTTTTAATTCATCATCGGGTTGCATTTGAATTTGTTGATAGCCACTCCTAAGATCTATCTTAGAAAATACACAAGAACCATTCAAATCATCAAGCATTTCATCTAATATAGGGATAGAATGACGATATTTTATCGTAATCTTGTTGATGGCCCTACAATCCACATACATGCACTAAGTTTCGTCCTTCTTAGGCACTAATAATAGCGGAAATGCTCATGCGCTCATGCTTTCTTTATTATAACCTTTGTTGAGAAGTTCATCAACTTGGTGTTAAAGTTCCTTTGTATCCATGAGGTTGCTCCTATAAGATGACTTTTTGTTCAATTATGACCCCGGGATAAAAACTATTAGATGCTCAGTACTTCAAAGTGGAGGTAGTCCTTGCGAAAACTCACTAGGAAACACATCTTCAAATTCCTGCAAAACACTAGAGTTAGAATAAGGGATAGGGGAAGTGGATGGGTTAGTGTTAAATATATGAGCCAAAATTAACATAGGAGTGGTATCATCATACTCTTTGAAGAGATCTCCCTTCCTAGCCAACATTGCCATAGAATTCTTACTCTCCAAAGCCAAAACTTCCTCTTCTCTGTCACCCCTCCCACTCTTGGGTTCACTACCCTTTCCCTTGGGTTCTCTCTTATTTCTCCACTTTTCTTTCAATCCCTTTAATTGTTGGTTAGCCTCACACACTTATAATGATGAAAGTGATCTAAGGTTGTACTTTCGACCCTTGAACTCAATCGAATAGTAGTTGGTTAAGCCATCATGCTTGGTCGACCTATAATATTACCATGGCCGACCCAACAAGAGGTGACAAGCTTGCATTAGAATGATGTCACAAAGTACCTCATCTCTATAGTTTCCCACTTTGAACTAAATCTAACATTCATTCAAATATTTGATCTTATACAGACTTACATATGGAGTGTAAGGTAACTTTAAGTATTCCACCAATGCGGCACTAGTCACATTGGCACAACTTCTGCTATCAATAATCAAGAAGCACACACTCCCCTTATTAAGAAACTTGGTATGAAAGAAGTTTTTTTTTTGGATCTGATCATCTAACGCCTTGCTAATCATAACTCTCCATACCACATAATAAGGTACTTCAAGTTCAGCCTCTTGAGGCCACACATCTTCCTCATCATCACTACTAGGCCTTTTTGCCTCCCCTCCCTCTCCATCTTTAGAGGATTCATCATTATCAACCATTTCAATTCCCACTTCTTTCACCAAGAAATATAATTTTCCCTTTCTTAGAATCACATTTCTCCAATTATGACAGTCATTAGCTTTGTGTCCGCACCCATGGCATTTGAAATATTGGAATCCCTTGGATATCGAAGTAGTACCTATTTTACCTTTATGTATTAGAGGTTGATGTTCGAAAGCCTTGTGCATGGGTTGAGGAGCATTTGTTTGAGGAAGTTTTGACTTGTTCCACCCCAAAGTTGATGGAACCACTTCCTTGTTCTTGGTCCAACCCGTGGACCCTTGATAATACTTAGTTTTGTATGTAGACCTCTCTTTATTGTATATTTAAATCTTCAAAGCTGCTTGAAGATCCCTTCAATAGTTTTAAACTTATGAAGTGCCATGTGCGTAGAGATTTCTTTATTTAGGATGACATTGAATCGAATTATGTTATTTCTCAGTTGCTCCCCTCTATGATCAAGTTTCAAAATGAGTTGTTTAAACTCATCCCATTAAGATACTACATTTTTAGTTTCCTTGCTTCAAGTTGTACAGTTTAGCAAGGAGCTCATGTTGATAGCTTTTAGGAAGATATCTTTCCCTTATAAGATACCTTAGGTGAAACCAAGGAGGGGGTTTCCCTTCAGTAAAGATATTGACAAAGCATTTAGCATACTCCAACCGTGTGGTAGCGTATCCCTCAAAATGAGAAATTACATAACAACTTTTCTTATCCTCTGTGAGATCATTCACTTGGAAGACCCCCTCACATGTGGATTCCCATGCAAGAAACTCTTTGGGATCACTCTCTCCTTTGAAGATTGTAAGTCCCATTTTGATAGTGTTAAGGCCTACATCCCTATCTCTAACACATTTGCCAACTCTACCTTTAAGTCCATAGTTTCCCCTTGCCTCCATCTTTCTACCTATAATCCCATCTTTCATTAATTAAGGGTCATCATATACTCTATACCCTTCCCTATGGTTCTCCCTACCATATTACTCTTCTTGAATGGGTATATTTTGGACAAGTAGAATTTGGTACGTTGAGTTTGCATGTAATGGAGGAGGTCTTTGAATTAGAGGATTTTAGAGTGGAGAATTTAGGTTTAGGGGTGGCATTTGGGTTCCAAGTCCTTCTTGTGGGACTTGGTGAAGTGAGGAATGACTAGGTTCATCTTGTTCTTGGATTTAGGAGTATAGATTGACTTGGTTTGTAGCACTTGGTGGATACAATCTTTGGTGCATGGTCTCAGGAGTAATAGTAGGTGAGGATTTTTGAGGAAAAGATGGTCGAGAACTCCTTTGGCTTTCACCTACTCCAACCTCCAACATATGGAGGCCACATCCAATCCCAACATCTAGATATTTACATTCACCCTTTCCACGTCTCGATTCAAGGTTTCAAGACAAGTTAAGACAATATTTATGACATTATTGTCCATGGTTAGAGAATTAGAAGTTTTGGGTTCCATTTACACTTTGACCTACAAAACAAACACATGTTAGTTCAAAACACTCTCACCACAGTCTTCACACTCGGTCTCTTGACACTTGGTTCTTCAAGTGTTGTAAAGCAGGTATTAACTGATGAGAACTTGGGAATGAGTCTACTCTTTGGGTCAGAATGGATTTTTTGATTGAATAATCAAAGAAGTTTTGCACGCACTTGAACGAAGAACAACTATGAGTTATAAACGAACAAAAACACCATAAGGAAAGCTAACAAGAAAGAAGTACTCAAAAACTAGTTCACAACTCAGTAGATTCTTACTAGTTGCCAAATAGTATAGAAGCCAATAAAATGAAACTAATGTAGACAGAAAGAAACTAGGAGTTCCAAGAACTTGAGTCTTGTCGATGATGTGGCGTACAATGATTGGCCTTTGATTATTGTTGTTGAAGTTGAAGAATAATAGTTCAAGAAATTAGTTGTTCAATCTCACTCCTTTGATGAAGAAAATTCTGTTATGATGTAGGTAAACAAGATTTTAGACTCTTTTTTTAATAGTCAAAAGGTCTTCTATCAACTTTTCACCAACTTGCACTCTTTTGGAAAAACATCTTTTTGGAGTAGCCTTGTCTCTTTCCTCTTTTGTCTATTCTTGAAAAGTGTTCTTACTTTATTTTGGTAATTATACTTTTTGAACACCTCTTTTTCTTTTTCCTTTTTGGTGTTGTCTTGAAAGTGTTTCCCAGACAAACACAAAGTCTTATCTATCTTTTCTCTTTCAAAAATCAAAACACATTTTGTTGAACACCACTTCAAGAAAAATAAGAACAACAACAACTTTTTGCTACCCAACCTTTAACAAAAACTTGTCGAGAAATCAAATCTTGGACTTAGACTCAATAAGGTCAGTGAAAAATATGCTAACACAAGATACTACTAAGACAAATAAAAATACACCTAAATCTAGACACTATTCTAGGCCAAGAACAAAAACACTTTCAACTCTTTTTTTTATTTTTCGACTAAGAGAGACCAAGATTGGTAGTGTAAGAACATAAACAGCCTTAGCTCTGATATCAAATGACACCAAATGGAATCTAAAAGACCTAAAGATAGTCCACAACTTCTCAAAATAGTCCACACACAAACTAGAAACAATCAACAATAAGATAGCAAAACAAACTTAAGAGAAGAGAGATAACTAACTTTGCATAAAGAAAACATATTGATAGGAACTTAAGAGTATATTAAACTCAAAAAACCATAGAAACATGTAAAATAACACCAAGTTCTTATGTAAACCATAGAGAAAATTGGTTCACTCAAGAGCTCATGTTTTAAGCCAACACACAACACAAGTGGAAACTTCACATATGAAGCCAAAGTTTCATCTGGTCTTCTCTCTCTTGGGAGGAATGGTTTCAAAATACTATAACTTGATAAAAATGAACTTACTACTAAAATAAGACTAAGTTATTCCTACCTATAGTCTATTACAAAATATATGGGAAAAGACCCCTCTAGTATTAATAAAAATAAGCGGGTTTGGAGAGAAATTTGGGCAGCTTTGGTGTGTTTTTAAAACACCTAAGGTAAGTCTTCACATATAAATGCATACACTTTTTTGGACGGGTCCAACACATTTTCCATAACATCCAACTTAATTAAGGTGTCTTGAAGGCGTTGTAGTTCCCGAGCTTGGCTCCTAGTGAGAGGTCTTGAGCCCTTGATACCCATATCATCCTCTCCATCTTGAGAGGAGTTTTTCCTGAAACTCACGGCTTCATCATCTTTAATTACATCAATCCATTAAAGATCACACATATTGAACGTGTTATGGACTTGGTATTCTTGGGGAAGATCTATCTTCTATGCATTATCATTGATCCTTTCAAGTACTTGAAAAGGACCATCACCTTTCGGCATCAAATTGGTCTTCCTTTGGGTTGGAAATCAATCCTTTCAAAGGTTTACCCATATCCAATCTCCCGACTCAAGCATAAGATTTCTCCTACCTTTGTTAACTCTCTTGGCAACCACTTGCTTTTTCTTATCAAGCCCCAACCTCACTTTCTTATGCATTCTTTTTATAGGTTCGACCCTTTTATGTCTATCTAAGCTAACCACAACATCATTTGGCAAAGGATTTATATCTAAAGAGGTTAGGGGATTGAAGTTGTATACACATTCAAAGGGAGTCATGCCCATGCTTGAATGGATCACCTGATTGTAAGCAAAGTCACAATAAAGAGCAAATACCTACTTCCCCAAATCAATGACTTATTCAACCAACTTTAGGGTGCTAGTTATTTCTCCAAGATAGACCTCAGATTTGGCTATCATCATCTTAGAGTCAGAGAATGTGACATTCCAAAAATAGCTTTCAGAACTCGATATGGTTACTTCGAGTTTCTAGTCATATTCTTTGGTCTCACAAATGGCCCAGCAGCTTTTATAAACTTGATAAACTGAGTGTTCATGCAGTACTTGGGCATGTTCGTCATAGTTTTCATCGATGACACTCTTGTCTACTCTTGTAACCAAAATGATTATGCAAACCACCTTAGAATACTATCGCAAACTCTTAAAGCTCATCGGTTAGTCGTTAAATATAGTAAGTGCAAATTTTGGCAAAGATTGGTATCTTTCCTTGGTAATATTATTTTTGGTGATGACATTAGAGTTGATCCTCAAAAGATCGAAGCAATGAGAAATTGGCCTAAACCTATCTCTTCATCAGATATCAGGAGTTTTTTGGGTTTGTCTAGCTATTACTGGTCTTTTGTTGAATGGTTTTAGTCTATTGAATCCCCCTTGTCAAAATTGACTCTGAAGAAAGTCAAGTTTTAGTGGCCATATTCTTGTGAGAAGATTTTTTAAGTGTTGAAGATTTGACTCACCACAACCCCAATTTTTATGTTACCAGATGGTTTAGATGGGTTTGTTGTGTACTGTGATGCGTTTAGAGTAGGTTTAGGGTATGTTTTAATATTGAAGGGTAAGGTTGTGGCCTATGCATCTAGACAAAATTTCCATGAAAATAATTACCCTACCCATGATCTTGAACTAGCAGCTATTGTGTTTGCCTTAAAAATTTAGAGGCACTATTTGTATGGGGTGCATGTTGATATGTTCAGAGACAACAAAAGCTTGCAGTTTGTATTTTTGCATAAAGATTTGAATTTGCGTCAGAGAAGATAGTTAGAATTGTTGAAAGATTATGATGTGAGTATTTTGTACCACCTGGTTAAGACTAATGTAGTAGAAGATGCCCTTAGTAGATTGTCTATTCATAGTGTTGCTCATGTTGAGAAGGATAAGAAGAAGTTAGTTAGAGAAGTTCATCAGCTTGCAATATTAGGTGTTTGTTTGATTAATTCAACTGAGGGTAGTGTATGGGTTCAGAATAGTTCAAAATCTTCTTTGGTTGCTGAAGTGAAAGAAAAGCAAGATAAGGATCCTTGTCTAGTTAAGCTAAAGTAGTCAATCAGAGACCAAAATGTGGAGGTTTTTCCCAACGGGAATATGGTGTGTTGCATTGTCAAGGTAAACTATGTATGCCGTGTGTTGATGAGTTGAGACAATAAATTCTTGCAGAAGTGCATAGTGTTCGCTACTCTATTCATCCAGGGGCCACAAAGATATACCACAATATACGGGAAATCTATTGGTGGAGTGGGATAAAGAGGGGCATTGTAGAGTTTGTAGCTAAGTGCTCCACTTTCCAACAAGTTAAGATTGAATATCAAAAGCCTAGTGGGTCTATATAGGAGTTCAGTATTCCAACTTGGAAGTGGGAGGAAGTGAACATGGATTTTTTGACAAGTTTGGCTCATACTCATCTTCAGCATAATTTGATTTAGGTCATTATGGAATAGATGACCAAATCAGGCCATTTCATGCCAGTCCATACTTCTTATTCAGCCGAGGACTATGCCAAGCTCTATATTAGAAAGTTGGTTAGTTTTCACAGTATCCCACTATATATCAACTCAGATAGAGGTACTCAGTTTACCTCACTTTTGGAAATATTTTTTGAAGGGTCTTGGTACCCAAGTTTTCCTTAGTACAACCTTCCACCCTCAGATAGATAGTCAGGTAGAGAGGACCATTCAGACCCTTGAGGATATGTTGAGAGAGTCTGTCATTGAATTTAAGAGCAGTTGGGATGACCACTTTTCTTTGATTGAATTCACGTATAATAACAGCTATCATTCCAGTTTTAAATGGCTCTATTTGAGGCTCTATATGGAAGGAGAAGTAGATCTTTGATTAGTTTATATGAGATAGGTGAAACTGCTTAGATAGGGCTTAATCTGGTTTTTGATGCTTTGGAGAAACTTCAGTTAATCTAGGAGAGGCTTAAGGCAACCCAAAGCCGACAGAAATCTTATGTAGATATGAGGAGAAAGGATCTTAAGTTTGAGATTGGTTATTTTGTATACCTAAAAATCTCTCCCATAAAGGGGGTAAAGAGATTTGGTAAGAAGGGTAAGCTTAGTCCTCTATATGTTGACCATTATAGAATTTTGAGCCATTTTGAAAAGATGGCGTATGATCTTGAGTTGCCTGCAGAATTAGCATCAGTGCACTCTGTATTCCATATCTCTTTGTTGAAGAAGTGTATTGGTGACCCAGCTGTAGATGTCCCTTTAAAAAGTGTAGATGTTCAGAACAACCTTTCTTATGAAGAAATTCAAGTTGATATCTTTGATGTCCAGATTCGTAGACTAAGGAGCAAAGAAGTTCCCCCAGTCAAGGTTCTTTGGCGGAATCAGTCTATTGAGGGAGCCACTTGGGAAGCAGAAGCAGTTATGCGGACAAAGTACCCTCATATTTTCTTCACAAACTCAGACTCAACTTAAGGTAACAATTTTTTGAAAGACCCCACAAAGTTCCCTCATAGTTCGGGCCTTAGAGTGTGTCAAGTGAAGTGTAATTTTGGCCCTAAAAAGTTTAAAAGTGACTTCCCAAGTGATTGGTGTTTAAACCATATATAATTTTTTTAAATTTGACTTTTTTTCATGTATAAAATTGAATTATCTTTCTAACGATACCAATTTCGTACAAATCCGATATCGGGGTGAGAAGTTATGATCGTTTTACTCAGAGTTGTCAAAACTACCCAGGTGCGATGGACGATCTGACGAACTGTCAAGTTTGTGATGGACCGTCGCTCAGACCATTACAACAAAGGCAGTAACTCTCTTTTCTGGCCTGAGTGCAATGGCTAGGATGACAGACTGTTAAGGCTGCAACAGACCGTTGCTGAGACTGTCGCCATTAAGGCAGTGTGGTCTCATCCTGGACAACGTGCAAGGAAAGATCCGATAGACTGTCAAGAATGCGATGGACCATCGCTTCGACCGTCACACTATGGCAGTGTGTTCTTTTTCTAACCGACATGCGACGTACGATCCGACTGACCATCAGACTAGCGATAGACCATCGTTTCGATCATCGCAGCCCCGAATCAGTACTTTAAGTTATTTTTTAAAAGGGAATTTTTAGTATTTTCTCTCTTTTATACCCTGATATATTCCAAACGAAGAAAATGGCTTCATTCATCATCCAAAACACAAGAGAGCTAGGGTTTCTCCCTCAAGATCAAATCTAAAACCCTTCTCCAAGAAATCCAAGAACTCACAATAGATTGTACAAATTGAGTTGAAATTTGAGTTCCCAAGTTCAAGGGTTGCAAGAATCATCTCTCAAGAGTAACAAGAAGAGTTTAAAGAAAGATTGTTCATCCACTTTCGTAATCTAAGGTATGTGGGGTTTTGAACATGGTAATCCTTTCACCCTTGTGCCCAAAGGCTTATTTAAACTACAATTTTCTGCAACTTATGAGATTTTACATGAAATTAAAATAGTATTTTCACCCATTGTTATTGGTTGCAAGCTTTTGATATTTTCCATGAATTTAGAGTCTAATGGCATGAGTTTAACTTGTTTTCTAGAGAAATTGAAGATGGGTTTATACCTCATGATTTTAATCCTTGAGAAGTTAATGTTTAAGATATTAAAGTATATGAGTTTGTTGAGATTTTAAGATAAATTGCCGTAAATTCTAGATTTCTACATGAATTATGAATCTATATACTATCTATTATGCATTATGATAAGTTTTAACTTGAGATTGAATTATGGGTCATTAAGCCCTACTTGAGACATGCAATTTTATGAACTATTGTGAAATAGGTACCCATGATTTGAGTATTTTGAGATTATTGATAAATGTTTTGACCTAATGTCATAGCATTTTGAAATCCAGTCTACCACATGTGATTACAGATTTGATTATTGGGTTCTTATGAACCATGAGATTATTTTGAAAGTGGATTTCCATGAGATGAAAGAGATAAACTAAAGCGAGTAGTATTTAGCACCGAGTTGGGTAAGTTACCACGGTTTCTTACCCCTGAACTACGTACCACCGTAGGTTTGAGATTTTGGGCTTGAGGTCGAGATAATTGGGCCCGAGGCTGAGATAAGTGATCACTGAATTGAGGTTATACTCCTTGGCAAGAGTATGACGCCTCTCCCTAATGTGAAGTTTCTTCCTTAGGAGGATAAGATGTTGGACTCCATCTAGCTCGCATGGTTTATGTTGGTTAAAAGAACCTCCCTAAACTAAAGTATTTTCCATTGAGATAGAATATTTTTTCCTAAATCTTTGAGATAAGATATTTTCTAAAGTGAACGAATTGTTTCTGAGTATTTTCCATAGAAGGAAATAATTTTCTCTACTAATAAGAGTTGATCATCAGTTTTTAAACCAAAGTCATATGATTTCAAGTTCCAAGTGTTTGAGTTCAAAAAAGTTATAATTCTTGAGCAATAAAGAAGTTTTACTCTCCATGAAACATATGCATGAGTTGAAAGTATTGTTTAAAGCATTCTTCATCCTATGAGTAATGAGAATAATAAGAGAGCGCAGATTTTAAAGCCAAAGTATAATGACGCACGTGATTTGTGTTACATGATTCATTCTATATGATTTATGAGCTTTACATTTTAGAATTATTAAAGCCATGTGAGTCATTTCTATTTGCATGCATGATTTGATTAAAGAGTATTGATATTGTTTTATGTAAATGCATAAACCCCCATATACTCGGTACATTCCCAAGTATTGATGAACATATACGTCTATGTGCTGTAATCAATTATAATATAGCGCATGGCGCGCGGTATTCTATTCATCCTGGCGTGATGTACGGGAAATCAGTTGGTGGAATAGTATATAGAAGGATATAGCTGAGTTTGTAGCAAAGTGTGCAACGTGCCAACAGGTTAAGGTAGAGCAACAATGACCTGGTGGTGTGATACAAGAGTTTGGTATACCCACTTGAAAGTGAGAGGTGGTGAATATGGACTTCGTGTCTGGATTATCTCTTTTACATCATCATCATGATTCTATTTGGGTTGTTGTAGACAGGTTGACTAAGTCCGCGCACTTCTTTCTCGTGCATACATCTTATATAGCTGAGGACTATGCTAGATTGTATATCCAGAAGTTAGTCAGGTTGCATGGAGTTGCCTTGTCTATTATTTCAGATATGGGTACTCAATTTACTTCTCAGTTTTAGAGGGCGTTTCAGCAGGGTCTTGGTCCCTAAGTTTTTTTGAGTTCCACTTTTCATCCGCAGATAGATGGTCAGGCTGAGAGGACTACTCAGACCCTAGAAGATATGTTGAGGGCGTGTGCTCTTGATTTCAAAGGTAGTTAGGATGAGAATTTTCCATTGATTGAGTTCGCCTATAAAAATAGTTACCATGCTAGCATCAGGATGGCACTATTTGAGGCCTTATATGGTAGAAGATGTAGATCACCCATAGGTTGGTCTAAAGTGGGTGAAGCTATCGCGATTAGGCCTGATGCAGTATTTTAAGCTATGGAGGAAGTTATGTTGATTAGAGAGAGATTAAAGACAGCTCAGAGTTATCAAAAGCCAAATGCCGATGTGAGAAGAAAAGATCTTGAGTTTGAAGCGGGTGATTTGGTGCACTTGAAGATTTCACCCATGAAAGGAGTGAAGAGATTTGGTAAAAAGGGAAAGCCTAGTCCCCATTATGTTGACCCGTATAGAGTTTTGAGCAGTGTTGGGAAAGTAGCCTATGAGGTTGAGTTGCCTGTGGAGTTATCAGTCATTTATCCTATTTTTCATGTCTCCTTGCTTAAGAAGCATATTGATGATTCCATTGTGGTTGATCCTTCAAAGAGTGCTGATATTCAGAACAGTCTTTCATTCGATGAGATTCCCGTTGAGATCCTAAATTTTTAGATGCGTGCACTGAGAAACAAAGAGGTTCTCTTGGTCAAAGTGTTGTGGCGGAACCAGCCAGTTGAGGGCGCTACTTGGGATCCAGAAGCAGACATGCGTGCCAAGTACCCATACCTCTTTTCCGCGAGTTCAGATCGATCTGAAGGTATTATTCTTCCTTAATTCAGCCCTTCTAAATCTAAAGTTCAGGTATTAATCTATTCTTTCATGAGTTCTTGTAATTTCTGAGGTGCGCTACTTGGGAGCCAGAAGCAGACATGCGAGCCAAGTACCCATACCTCTTTTCTGCGATTTCAGATCGATCCGAAGGTATTATTCTTCCTTAATTCAGCCCTTCTAAATCTAAAGTTCAGCTATTAATCTATTCTTGCATGAGTTCTTGCAATTTCTGAGGTATTCAAGAGTTAAGAGAGATTTTGAGCCGTTTAGAAAATTCGTTCATCTATGTGTACTCTGTTTTCCTGTGTTCCTAGTTTAACTAGCGACATTTAAGGACAAATGTTTCCAAGGGGGAAAGATTATAAGACCTCGCAAAGTTCCCTCGAAGTTTGAGCCTTAGAGCGTGTCAAGTGAAGTGTAATTCTGGCCCTAAAAGATTTAGAAGTGACTTCCAAAGTGATTGGTATTTAAAACATATATAATTTTTTAAATTTAAATTTTTGTCATGTAGATAATTTAATTATCTCTCCAACGATACAAATTTCGTCCAAATCCGGTATCAGGGTGAGAAGTTATGGTCATTTTTTTGAAAGTTGTCAGAACTGCCCAAGTGTGACAGATGATTCGACGGACCTTCGAGTTTCCGATGGACCATTACTCAGACCGTCACAACAAAGGCAGTAACTCCTTTTCCTTGCATAAGTGGGAAGACTAGGATGATGGACCGTCAAGGCTGCGACAGACCGTTGCTGAGACCGTCGCCACTAAGGCAGTATGTTCTCATCCTGGCCAATGTGCAATGGACGATCCAATGGACTTTCACTACTATGTTGTCCTGTCCCTTTGACCGTCACACCATGGCAGTGTGTTCTTTTTCTGACCGACATACGACGGATGATTCGACGGACCGTCAGACTAGTTACTGACCATTACTGCCACCGTCGTAGCCCCCGATCAGTATTTTAAGTCAATTTTTTAAAGGGAATTTTTGGTCTTTCCACTCTTTTATACCCTGATATATTCCAAACGAATCAAATGACATCATTCATCATCAAAAACACAAGAGAGCTAGGGTTTCTCCCTCAAGATCAAATCTAAAACCCTTCTCCAAGAAATTCAAGAACTCACCATAGATTCTACAAATTGAGTTGAGATTTTAGTTCCCCAAGTTCAAGGGTTGCAAGAACCCTCTCTCAAGAGTAATAAGAAGAGTTTAAAGCAATCTTGTTCATTAAATTTCATTATCTAAGGTATGTGGGGTTTTGAACATGGGTAATCCTTTCACCCTTATACCCAAAGGCTTATTTAAACTACAATTTTCTACAACTTATGAGATTGTACATGAAATTGAATTAGGGTTTTTCTCCCATTGTTATTAGTTGCAAGGTTTTGATGTTTCCCATAATTGAGAGTCTAATGGCATAATTTTTACATGTTTTCTTGAGAAATTGAAGCTGGGTTTATACCTCATGATTTTATTCCTTGATAAGTTAATAGTTGCAATGTTTGAGATATTGAAGTATATGTGTATGTTGAGATTTTGAGATAAATTATCGTAAATTCTAGATTTCTACATGAATTATGAATCTACATGCTATCTACTATGCATTATGATGAGTTTTAACTTAAGATTGAATTATGGATCATTAAGCCCTACTTGAGACTTGCAATTTTATGAACTATTGTTCTATAAGTACCCATGATTTGAGTATTTTGAGATTACTGAGAAATTTTTTGATCTAATGATCATAGCATTTTGAAATCCACTCTACCTCATGTGATTATAGATTTGATTGTTGGGTTATTATGAACCATGAGATTATTTTGAAAGTGGATTTCCATTAGATAAGTGAGATAAACTAATGGGAGTAGTATTTAGAACCGAGTTGGGTAAGTTACCACGGTTTCATACCCCAGAACTACATGCCACCGTAGGTTTGAGATTTCGGGCCTGAGGCAAAGATGATTACGCCCCAGGCCGAGATAAGTGATCACTAAATTAAGGTTAAACTCCTTGGCCAGAGTATGACTCCTCTCCCCAAAATGAGTCTTCTTCCTTAGAAGGACAAGACGTTGGACTCCATGTCGCTCGTATGGTTTATGCCGATTAAGAGAACCTCCCTAAATTAAAGTATTTTCTATTGAGATATAATACTTTTCCCTAAATCTTTGAGATGAGATATTTTCTAAAGTGAACGAATTTCTTCTGAGTATTTTTCCAAAGAAGAAAGTAGTTTTATCTACTAATAAGAGTTGATCGTTAGTTTTAAAACAAAGTCATATGATTCTGAGTTCTAAGTGTTTGAATTCAAAAGTGTTATAATTCTTGAGCAATAAAGAAGTTTTACTCTCCACGAGACATATGCATGAGTTGAAAGTATTGTTTAACGCTTCCTTCATCCTATGAGTAATGAGAATAATAGGAGAGCGCATATTTTAAAGCCAAAGTATAATGACTCATGAGATTTGTGTTACATTCTTCATTCTACATGATTTATGAGCTTTACATTTTAGACATATTCAAGCCATGTGAGTCATTCCTATTTGCATGCATGATTTGATTTAAGAATATTGATATTGTTTTATGTAAATACATACACCCTATATCCTCGGTACATTCTCAAGTGTTGATCCATATGTACGTCTATTTGCTATATTGTCTTATAATGTAGGTTCAGGTGCTTAGTCCCAGCCTCGTTAGTGATTCCAGAGTACCTTTGTCTATATTTCTACAGTGGTGAGTCCACATGGTTTGGGGACCTATATTCTGACATTTCAGTATTCGAGTGTTTATGTTATTACTTTTAGTTTAATTTGAGTCAGTTGGGGACCTGTCCCAACGGCTCTCGAGTTCATGGAGTAGTAGAGGCTTTGTCAGACTATTTATCAGACTGTGGTTGTGTAGAGATTTCTAGTATTGTGGTCGTTTGGACTGAGTATTACCTTCGTATTTCCTTTCGTTTGATATGGCAGTACTAGTGTTTGGTATATTTATTCTTGAATGAGTTATTATGAGAAGTGATAGGCTAAAAGGGTTTGCTTGGGGCTACTTGTAGCCTTAAGCACCGTGTGATGTCCTGGGAGGTGATTTTGGGTCGTTACATTTTCCCCTGAATTCTCTCTTTTCCATGCTCAGTTTCAGTTGAATATCATTCTCATGTCATTCATGCATTCACAAAACCAATTCGGTCATATGTAATATTTCAAACTCAATCATGTAATCATGTTTTCAACAGGTATATTCAGCATGTAACCCCAATTCCTTAGTATTTTCAGCGTAACCAATCTTATTCAAGGACGAATTTCCCAAAAGGGAGATATTGTAATAACCCAAAAATCCAAACCAATATTTGATACCAAAAGGTATCTAAAGTTGCTTAAAACAGTTCACAACTTCTTAAAATAGTCCACACAGAAACTAGACATAATTAACAACGAGACATCAAAACAAACTTAAGAGAAAAGAGATAACGAACTTTACATAAAAAGAACATATAGGTAGGAACTAAAGAGTATATTAAACTCAAAAACCCCTAGAAACATGTAAACTAACACCAAGTTCTTATGTAAACAAAGAGGGACTTGATTCAATCAAGAACTCCCGTTTCTAGCTAACACACAACACAAGTGGAACCTTCACTTGTGAAGCCAAAGTTTCTAGTGGTCTACTCTCGCTTGAGAGGAATGGTTTAAAAATTACATCTTGATAAAAATGAACTAACTACCAAAATAAGACTAAGGAATTCCTACTTGTAGTCTATTACAAAAGAGAGGGGGGAAACCCCTATACCATTAATGAAAGGGGCGGGTTTGGAGTACAATTTAGACATCTTTGGTCTGTTTTTAAAACGCCTAACGTAAGTCTTTACTTATATATGCATACACTCCTTTTGGTGGGTCCAAGACATGTTCCAACACATCTATCTTCATGAAGGCGCCTTAAAGATGTTGTATTATTCTCTACATCTTGTGAGGAGTTTCTACTAAAACTCACGGCTTTACCATTTTCAATTGCATAAATCCGTGAAAGATCACACACATTGAACGTGTTATGGACTTGGCATTCTGGGGGAAGATCCATCTTCTACACATTATTATTGATCCTCTCAAGCACTTGAAAAGGACCATCACCACTCGGCATCAACTTGGTCTTCCTTTAAGTTGAAAATCGATCTTTCTAAGGTGTACCCACACCCAATCTCCCAACTCAAGCACAAGCTTTCTACTTCCTTTGTTGACACTCTTTGCAACCTCTTGCTTTTTTTTACTCAAGTACAACCTCACCTTTTCATGCTTTCTTTTCATAGATCTACCCTTGTATGTCCATCTAAGATAACCACAACATGACTTGGCAAAGGATTTAGATCCAAAGGGGTTAGGGGATTGAAGCCGTATACACATTCAAAGAGTGTCATTCCTATGTTTGTATCGATCACCCGATTGTAAGCAAATTCAACTAGAGGTAGGTGATCTCCCTAAGGTGTCAACTTACCTTTAACTATGGATCATAGCATAGAGCCCAAGGTCCTATTCACTAATTCCATTTAACCATCAGTTTGTGGGTGGCAAGAAGTGGAAAATAATAATTTTGTGCCAAGCCTACCCCACATTGACTTCCAAAAGAGGCGAAAGAACTTGGAGTCCCTATCACTCACAATAGTTCTCGGGATGCATGAAACTTAAAAACATTATCAAAAAACAAAGAAGCTACACTAGTTGCATCTTCACTTTGTGATCAAGGAATGAAATGTGCCTTTTTGGAGAAACAGTCAACAACAATAAAGATGAAGGAATCACTTCAATTCAGCTTAAGATTCTCATATGACATCGATAAATCTTTCTAATAATATCTAAAGTAGCTTAAATCCTTTCACCGTGACCAAGCCTAACTCTAAATCACAAAATACAACAGCTACACCACGATATTATACTAAACCATATGATTCAACCTTCTATATTTTTTTATCACATCCTAAGCATAATGTGCCCTACCACTTTAGTAACAAACTCTGAACTCTTACTATGGATTCACTAACGCATATTGCGTTCCTCCACTTACATCCCAACATGTCACTCAAGACTATCTTTATAACCACATATGAACTTCAAGGCAACATTAATCAAGACGTACTTCATATATTCTAAACCATCATCAATACAACTCCCACGCGCTACCCCAAGAACATACACACACAAATTTTCCATTAACCATTACATGTATCATAAACTTTGCCCCAAATTTCACTTCACACTTATGGACTTATCTAAAACAGGCAAAAAATGATCTTCCATTAACAAGAAACATTCACTAATCACCACTATCATTACATAAGTAGTCACCAAAAGGTTAGAAAATAAAACCTTGAAGCGTGGAAGGATATTATATGAGACTTGACATTTGACTGAGGCCTGAGGAATAACAAATCAACATCAGGAATTTATCAAAGTAAATCTGAATTGAGGGCATACATGGCCATAAGCTGAATTTTTGCCAATCATTAGGAGTATAGCTTGAGTTATAGGAACTGAGCACACTATAAATTGTTAGTACATGAGTCGTGAGCTGCATGACCTAAATTTGGAGTTCATAGCATATGGAATGTGATTCCGATTACTGAATGAGTAGGTATTTGGATCACTGAAAAATACAAAGATAAGAATGGGTTGAGTCCTACCCTCACTTTCTGATGTTCTATATCATACTGGCATTACTATTTGAATCTGAGAGTCTGGCATGGTTACTTGTTCCATCATCTCCCTCTTAGCTTTAAGCCATCATCTTAGTTCGAGAGATCCCTTACTAGACTCTAAACTGAACTACACTCACTGCACTCTTGGGTCTGGAATGCAATATTACACGCAATTAATAGAACTTAACCCGAATGACCACACCTGAAAGTGGAAATCCCACTGGTAATATTACCTTCTGAGATACACTCTATCATTCTATATCCTCAATAGTCATCATATAATACTTACACACTAACTAACTTTAGGTCTTCATGAGTATCCCCAGAGTTGGAGTGCACACCATCTAGCGCTTCAACTCTTATATCTGTTAGTTCAACCTTCAAAAATTCAAACTTAGATTCTAACACTTAACATGGATATGACCAAGGCTTTGATGAATCATACTACTTCTAACATAGCCTACCAATATCACAACTCTAAACTTATATCTCTCTACTATGAGAATCAAGATCATATAAAAAGGCTTAACACTATCAATCAAATCTCCTTAACTTGGCTATTTAGAACATCATATATCATCTACTAGTATTTCCCCACCTAGCAACTCAGCGGTACTACTAGCCACACGCAACATGTAATAGCCTTAGAAAAATACCGTAACCTCATATCACCTTGGCATACTTCTACATCATACATACTACATCATAATTCATTACGAATCAAATAAACTTAAGCTCTTGCATACACTATTCAAGCTTATTAGATCACTTCTAAATAACTAGTATCATTAACTAAGAAATCATCACATCCACCTTTATGAACATCAACTGTTCAAACTTAATGTCTAGTGCTAGGCATGATTTACAAAGCAACCTAACACACAATTCTCACAAAACATTCCTCATTAATCTTAAACCACAATTCTTACATCCACATCACACATTAAATTCAAGCCACTAGTCTAGCATCAATCATCTACCACCAAAGAAGAAGAAACATAATATACTAGTCCATCAAATTGGGACATTCTATCCAACCTTAATCTTATATTATAACCCCATACAATCTTATCTACTTATACTGCTTTCTCATATCACACTTACTTATCCAACTGTACATTTAGACTACCTTCAATTTCCACAACAACCACGAGTCTATAATTATTACTGGCTAATCTAGCCATTTTCATACTTTGAGCATATAACAATTCACCTTAACTAATAACTCCATCTCTACCTTCTACTAAACTAACACACAAGGACGTATCACTTCATTACCAACTCAATCTCATGCAAAAAGATCCAACTATACATATATTCAACCAATACAAGAACAACAAGTTGCTAGTAAATCAAAATAGGCCTAATACGGCTTCACTAGACTTTGATTTTATTGTTTTGAATAAAAAAATGAAATGAATAACAAAGAAACTATGCTAGTGAATCGAAAGAGCCCCACACGGCTTCACTAAACTTTGATTTTTTTTCAAAAACACTATGATAACAAGATTACATATTACAAGAGATAGAAAATTGACACACAATATTCAATGATCTAAGGATATACATCTTACTCCGTTTAAATAAAAATCTGAGTTAAACACTTCTCCCATAGACTACCATACACTCCACATATGCTACTAGCTACCACATTAGTCTATCACTATTAAGTTGTAAATCATCCTCAAATATCAGATATTCAACTAAAATATTGATTTACACAAAATTCACCCTTACTCTGACTTCTAACTTTGTGACTTTATATCACCAACCTCTTGGTCTAATCTTAGTTCTAATAGGTCATGACACCGATACTTTAACTTATACTACTAATCGGGTGGATATACAGTTCCAACTTTCTGCTACACATCATTCCCCTTGAAGCATGACATCTACAACATAAATTTTTGAAAAGAGATGGAATACTCTTAATACTGCAGGCCGAAAAGCACGATTTCAACAGAATCAAAGTTCATACAAAAATAAATACACTCTGAAGCACTAACGGACTCTTCTCAACTCCTTACAAAAAAGTTTAAACTCTTACATGGCTCAATCAAAAAGGACCATACCAATTAGAATCTAAACTTCTGCACTTGAATCACCCCAATAATGAGACATATCTGGGCACATCAAAGTAAGGAAAGAATTGGGATAACTTTACTTTCATATGGGCGACATCATAGCATGAATTAGAGTATGGAAGAGGAATATTCTGGCTCAATAGCACGAACTACAATATGAAGAAAGGGGAACATTCCTAAATGCCTAGTAGCCTCCTTCTTATAAGTGTGGCGTGCTACACACCCATAAATAAGACTCTACCCAATGCAATTTTGCAGACACGTTAGCACCATGAACCGTGATCTGATACCAAGTTTTTCACGACCCAAACCAGGACCTTGGCCATGACGGACATCCCAAAACATGAAAGCCCAAGAGTCCTTCTAACTTTTACTCACATACACCATCCATATATAAATAGGAAATGCGGAAATAAAATATACTACGAAAACATGGTCATAATCTAAATTTAGTTTAAAAATAAGGAATAAAATCCAAAATTAACTAAACACCGTCTGAAAATCTTTTGCGAAATCTCTACTACATGATCAAATAAAAACTGTCTAAAAACTGAGACAAGGCCCCCAGTAAACCAAAACTATAATAAATAATAACTTTCTGAAAGAAACTAGGCCTTCTGAAATATAGAAGGCTCACCAACTGGTACTCTTCACTCCTGCCTGATAAAATCTACAGCTTATAAGAACCCCTAGACTGTGCTTCAGAACTTGGAGGCAGGGGTTCAATACAGATCTACTGATATGCAAAGTAATACAAAATAAAGATTTTATATAAATAAAATATTTGGAGAGAAATTTGTCAAAATATCATGTATGAAATAGTTCTAAAACACATGGACACTTTTTGAAAATCATAAATCATTCTTGTCAATGCAATGTCTGATCTTTGTATTACTTCTAAGTTAGGTGGCACTCACCTACAATTTTAATATTCCATGGGCGATATGGAATTCTCCTTTGACTCGGCGGGGAAGCTCCCAACCCAAGTATGCCACAAGGATTAGAGTTTTTGATTCTGATATGCGACACGGCACTAGGCCAGTGTAATATAATACACCCAGATCGGCAAATCATGGTTTTGGGTAATAAGTTATCTGAATTTGTGCCTTCTTTGGGGACCCACCAAAGCTCTTTTTATGCCTAATTTTATCCTATTCTAAATCATGCATATTTCTTGTTTTAACATCTGAAATCTGATTTCAAACATGTGCTCTATTCTGTTCTAAATTACTATAGCTTAAACTGAGTTGGTGTCATCACACCAAGACTTGCAAGTCCTAATTCTGAGCCACATTGTACCATGCATGATTCTTTTATGAAAACTCAATTCAAACAACCCAAACATGCAAATAGTTTAAGACATTTTATGTTCCAAAACATAAGTCACAACTATGCAAGAATCCTTCAAACATATGGTGGTCATGTGCTTTTGGAAAAATCATGCACTCTTTCGTTATATGAATATTTTTAATATAACTACCCTCTCTTTTGAATTAAAATCATAATCCAATCATAACAATACTTAAGGAACTTCATATCATGATTTTCAATGATACATTCAAGATAATCCATAGCATATGATAAGTAAGAAAAATCATAACAAGAGAGAGATTTTTACTTGAATCATGTTCTAAATTCAATCATCCACATTAAACACGTACATATATACATATATCAATTCAAATCAATTTGAGGAAGGCCTAAAGACCAAAACAATATCCTCAATGTTTCTAAAACATGAATATATTCATAAATTCAAAACCTTTTTCTTAGAATCATGATTTCTATGCCCATGAGATTTTTATGAAAACTCCTCATACCTTAGATAATGAACTTTGGATGAACACTTACTTTTGGGATTCTGTTTGTACTTTTGATGGATGATTCTTGAAGATTTTAGTTTGAGAATTCTAATTCTTAAATCAATTTTGGAATTTAATGGTGAAATTTTGAGGGATCTTAAATCTTAGGTTGAGGTCCTAGGGTTTGGTTCTTGAGAGAATTTGAGAGAAAGGAGTGTATGTTTGGTGAAATGGAGGTTGAATTCAGTTTTTATAGAGTTATGAGGTAAACAGAAAATACCAAAATACACCTCCAAAACCATTTAGGAAATGCTGAATTTTAAAGGTGACGACCTTGGTTGATAGGTCGTCACATATGTGATAACTTATCACATCAGGACGTCACTAGAGGGTGATTTTTGTGAGTTACTGTCTTGGGCTGACGACATGGCTGATAGGTCATCACATATATGATAACTTATCAGCTCAAGTCATCACTTGCCAATAGACATATATGCTGAAGTAAAATGCGGGGTGTTACATAAAAATGCCGAACCAAAGACGTAAAGGAGTGGGAAGTGGGGTGTACAACACTTGAGGAAAGAGATGATACTTAGAACACCTACAATCTATACACTTTCTACAAAGTTTTACAACATCCTTGCACATCTTTAGCCAATAGAATTGTTCCTCCAAAATACCAAGCGTCTTGTCCACCCCAAAGTTCCCTATTAGGCCACCATCGCATGCTTCCCTTATAAACTATTCCCTCCAAAAACTAGAGGGCATACAAAATCATCTTTCCTAAAACAAGTAGCCATCAAACTTGGCATAGGGATTTAAGCCCCAAGACGAATCCCAATTTTGCCTACCCAAATCTTTACATTGTCTAAAGATAGAAGCAAAGAAAGGGTCCTCGGGATACAATGATTTTAAGCTCTCAAAACCCATCAATTTTGAAGACAAAGTAGACACAAGTACATGTTAACTAGCAAAGCATCAACTACCACATTATCCTTGCCCTTTTTGTATTAAATAACATAAGGGAATATTTTAAGAAACTCAATCCATTTGGCATATCATTTGTTAAGTTTGTCTTATGCCCGAAGGTACTTCAAGGATTCATGGTCCATTCGAATCACGAATTCATTGGGCCACAAGTAGTGTTGCCAATTGCCCAACGCTCAAATCAAGCCATACAAATCTGAATCATACGTGGAGTAGTTTAGAGTGGCACCTTTAAGCTTTTAACTAAAATAAGAAATTGGTTTTAAATCTCACATCAAAATAGACCCTATCCCTAAATTACTAGCATTGCATTCAACTTCGTACATCTTATCAAAGTTGGGCAATTCTAACAAAGGCATGGAAATGAGGATAACTTTCAAGGCTTCAAAAGCCCTAGCTTTCTCTTCACCCTACTTTAAGGGTTGGTCTTTCCAAATGACCTTGATCAAAGGGGAGACTATGATGCTAAATCATTTAACAAACCTTTTATAAAAACTAGCCAATCCATGAAAGCTTTTTACTTCACCAACGGTTTGCAGTATTGGCTAATTTTTTATAGCGTCTTTGTTTGATTCATCCACTTCGACCCCTCTTGAGCTAGCAACAAAACCTAATAAAACAACTTCATCAACACCAAAGGAACATTTATCATGATTGGTAAATAATTTTTCCTTCTTAAGGAAATCAAAGAAACTTCTCAAATGAAACACATGTTCGGCCATGGACTTGCTATAAACAAAGTCATCATAAAAATAAAAAACATAAAACTTTCTAATAAACAGCTTCATTACATGATTCATTAGAGGCATTAAAGTACTAGGAGCATTAGTTAGGCTGAATGGCATAACTATCCATTCATAAAGACCAAATTTGGTTTTGAAGGCGGTTTCTAATTCATCACCGGGTTGCATTTGAATTTGGTGATAGACACTCCTAAGATCTATCTTAGAAAATACACAAGAACCATTCAACTCATCAAGCATTTCATCTAATCTAGGGATAGGATGATGATATTTTACCGTAATCTTATTGATGACCCTACAATCCACATACATGCGCTAAGTTTCATCCTTCTTAGGCACTAGTAATAGAGGAACCGCTCATAGTCTCATGCTTTCTTTGTTGTAACCTTTGTTGAGAAGTTCCTCAACTTGGTGTTAAAGTTCCTTTGTATCTATGAGTTTGCTCCTATAAGATGACTTCTTGGGCAATTATGACCCCGGGATGATGTCTATTTGATGTTCAATACCTCAAAGTAGAGGTAGTCGTTGCGGAACCTCACTAGGAAACACATCTTCAAATTTCTGCAAAACACTAGAATTAGAAGAAGGGGTAGGGTAAGTGGACGGGTTAGTGTTAAAAATGTGAAACAAAATTAACATAGGAGTGGTATCATCATAATTGTTCAAGAGATCTCTCTTCCTAACCAACATTACCATAGAATCCTTACTCTCCAAAACCCAAACTCCCTCTTCCCTCTCACCCCTCCCACTCTCGATTTCACTACCCTTTCCCTTGGATTCCCTCTCATTTCTCCACTTTCTTTTCAATCCCTTTAGTTATTGGTTAGACTCACACACTTATAATGGTGACAGTAGTCAGAGGTTGTACTTCCGACCCTTAAACTCAATTGAATAGTAGTTGGTTCGGACAACATGCTTGGTCGACCTATCATATTGCCATGGCCGACCCAACAAAAGGTGACAAGCTTGCATTGGAATGATGTCACAAAGTACCTCATCTTCATAGTTTCCTAATTTGAACTAAATAACTATTTGACATGATACTTTTAATTCTCAATAGTCATTCAACTATTAGAGCTTATACGGACTTGCATGTGAAGTAGAAGGTAACATCAAGTATTCCACCAATGTGGTACTAGCCACATTGGCTCAACTTCTGCTATCAACAATCAAGAAACACACACTCCCCTTAATAAGAAACTTGGTATGAAACAGGTTTTCTTCTTGGGTCTGATCATCCAGCGCCTTTCTAATCATAACTCTCCATACCATATAATTAGGTACTTCAAGTTCACCTTCTTAAGGCCACACATCTTTCTCATCATCACTACTAGGTCTTTCGGCTTCTTCTCCCTCTTCATCTTTAGAGGCTTCATCATTATCAACCATTTCAATTCCCGCTTCTTCCACCAAGAAATATAATTTTCTCTCCCTTAGAATCACATTTCTCCAATTATGACACTCATTAGCTTTGTGTCCGCACCCATGGAATTTGAAATATTGGAATCCCTAGATATAGAAGTAGTACCTATTTTACCTTCATGTCTTGGAGGTTGATGTTCTATAGCCTTGTGCGCAGGTTGAGGAGCATTTATTTTAGGATGTTTTGACTTGTTCCACCCCGAAGTTGATGGAACCACTTCCTTGCTCTTGGTCCAACCCTTGGACCCTTGATAATACTTAGTTTTGTATGTAGAACTCTTTTTATTCTCCCTTTAAATCTCTAAAGCCGCTTGAAAGATCCCTTCAATAGTTTCAAACTTATAAAGTGTCATGTGCGTAGAGATTTCTTTGTTTAGGCCGACATTGAATTGGATAAAGTTGTTGCTCACTTGCTCCCCTCTATGATTGAATTTAAAAATGAGTTGTTGAAACTCATCCCACTAAGCCGCTACATTTTAGTTTCCTTGCTTCAAGTTGTACAGTTTAGCAAGGAGCTCATATTGACAGCTTTCTGGAAGATATCTGTTCCTTATAAGACCAAAGAGGGGGTTTCCCTCCAATAAAGATATTGATAAAGCATTTAACATACTCCCACCGTGTGGTAGCGTATCCCTCAAAATGAGAAATTACATAACAACTTTTCTTATTCTCCGGGAGATCATTCACTTGGAAGACCCCCTCACATGTGGATTCCCATGCAAGAAACTCTTCGGGATAACTCTCTCCTTTGAAGATTAGAAGACCCATTTTGATAGTGTTAATACCTACATCTCTATCTCTAACACCTTGGCCTACTCTACCTTTAAGTCCATAGTTTCCCACTAGCTCCATCCTTCTACCTCTGATCCCATCTTTCATCAAGTAAGGGTCATCATATACTCAATACCCTTCCCTATGGTTCTCCCTACCATATCACTCTTCTTGAACAGGTATATTTTGGACAAGTAGAATTTGGTATGTTGAGCTTTCATTTAGTAGAGGACGCCTTTGAATTAGAGGATTTTAGAGTCGAGGATTCATGTTTAGGGGTGGAATTTGGATTCCAAGTCCTTCTTGAGGGACTTGGTGGGGTGAGGGATGACTAGGTTTATCTTGTTCTCGGCTTTAGGAGTATAGATTGACTTGATTTGTAGAACTTGGTGGATACAATCTTTGGTGCATGGTCTAGGGAGTAATAGTAGGTGAGGATTTTTAAGGAAAAAATGGTCGAGAACTCCTTTGGCTTTCACCATCCCCAACCACCAACATATGGAGGCCATATCCTATCCCAACATCTAGATATTTACATTCACCATCTTCACGTCTTTAGTCAACATTTCAAGACTAGATAAGACGACATTTATGACATTATTGTCCATGGTTGGAGAATTGGAAGTTTTGGGTTCCATTTACACTTTGACCTACAAAACAAACACATGTTAGTTCAAAATACTCTCACCATAGTCTTCACACTCGGTCTCTTGACACGTCGTTCTTGAAGTGTTGTAAAGCAGCTATTAACTCATGAGAACTTAGGAATGAGTCTACTCATTGGGTTGGAATGGATTTTTTGTCTGAATACTCAAAGAATTTTTGCACGCACTTGAATCAAAAACAACTACGAGTTATAAACGTACAAAAGCACCATGAGGAAAGCTAACAAGAAAGAAGTACTCAAAACCTAGTTCACAACTTAGTAGATTCTTACTAGTTGCCAACTAGTCTAGAAGCCAATAAAATGAAACTAATGGAGACAGAAAGAAACTAGGAGTTCCAAGAACTTGAGTCTTGTTGATGATGTGGCCTATAATGATTGGCCTTTGATTATTGTTGTTGAATTTGAAGAATAATAGTTCAAGAATTTAGTTGTTCAATCTCACTCCTTTGATGAAGAAAATTCTGTAATGATGTAGGTAGACAAGATTTAGAATCTTTTTGCAATAGACAAAAAGTCTTCTATCAACTTTTCACCAACTTGCACTTTTTTGGAAAAACATCTTTTTGGAGTAGCCTTGTCTCTTTCCTCTTTTGTCTATTCTTGAAAAGTGTTCTTACTTCATTTTGGTAACTATACTTTTTGAACACCTTTTTTTGTTTTTCCACTTTGGTGTTGTCTTGAAAGTGTTTCCCATACAAATACAAAGTCTTATCTATCTTTTCTCTTTCAAAAATCAAACAACACATTTTGTTGAACAACACTTCAAGAAAAATAACAACAACAACGTTTTGCTACCCAACCTTTAACAAAAACTTGTCAAGAAATCAAATATTGGACTTAGACTCAATAAGGTCAGTGAACAATATTTTAACACAAGAAACTACTAAGACAAATAAAAACACACCTAAATCTAGACACTATTCTAGGCCAAGAACAAAAACACTTTCAACTCTTTTTTTTATATTTCGACTAAGAGAGCCCAAGATTGGTAGTGTCAGAACACAAACAGCCTTAGCTCTGATACCAAATTCTATCTAAAAGAGCTAAAATAGTCCACAACTTCTCCAAATAGTCCACACACAAACTAGAAACAATCGACAACAAGATAGCAAAACAAATATAGGAGAAGAGAGATAACTAACTTTGCATAAAGAGAACATATTGATATGAACATAAGAGTATATTAAACTCAAAAACCCATAGAAATATGTAAACTAACACCAAATTCTTACGTAAACCCAGAGAAAATTGGTTCACTCAAGAGCTCATGTTTCTAGCCAACACATAACACAAGTGGAACCTTCACATGTGAAGCCAAAGTTTCATGTGGTCTACTCTCTCTTAGAAGGAATGGTTTCAAAATATTACAACTTGATAAAAATGAACTTACTATAAAAAAAAAAGACTAAGGTATTCCTACCTATATTCTATTACAAAATAGAGGGGAAAAGACCCCTCTACTATTTACAAACAGGGGCGGGTTCGGAGTGCAATTTGGGCAGCTTTGGTGTGTTTTTAAAACACCTAAAGTTATTCTTCATATATAAATGCATACACTCCTTTGGATAGGTCCAATACATTTTCCAACACATCCATCTTTATAAAGGTTTCTTGAAGACATTGTAGTTCCCGAGCTTGCCACCTAGTTAGAGGTCTTAAGCCCTTGATACCCGTATCATCCTCTCCATCTTGAGAGGAGTTTTTCCTCAAACTCATGGCTTCATCATCTTTAATTACATCAATCCGTTAAAGATCACACACATTGAACGTGTTATGGACTTAGTATTCTGTTGAATGCATTATCATTGATCCTTTCAAGCACCTGAAAAAGACCATCACCTCTCGACATCAACTTGGTATTCCTTGGGTTGGAAATCAATCCTTTCTAAGGTTTACCCACATCCAATCTCCTGGCTCAAGCACAATCTTTCTCCTACCTTTGTTGACTCTCTTGGCAACCACTTGCTTTTTCTTCTCAAGCCATAACCTCACCTTCTTATGTATTATTTTCATAGCTTCAACCCTTATATGTCTATCTAAGATAACCATAACATCATTTGGCAAAGGAGTTAGATCTAAATGGGTTAGGGGATTGAAGTTGTATACACATTAAAAGGGTGATATGCCCATGCTTGAATGGATCACCCTATTGTAAGCAAATTCAACTAAAGGTAGGTGATCTTCCCAAAATGTCAAATTACCTTTAACCATGGATCATATCATAGAGACCAAGGTCTTATTCACTAATACTTTCTGACCATCGATTTGTGGGGGCAAGAAGTGGAAAATAATAATTTTGTGCCAAGCCTACCCTACATTTACTTCAAAAAGTGGATAAGGAACTTAGAGTGCCTATAACATACAATGGTTCTCGGGATGCCATGCAACTTAAAAACATTATCAACAAATAAAGAAGCTACACTAGTTGGGTTTTTACTTGGTGAGCAAGGAATGAAATATGCCATTTTGGAGAAGTGGTCAACAACAATAAAGATATTATCCCTACCTATTCTAGTCCTTGGCATCTCCAACAAAAAATCCATAGAAATATCAAACCAAGGACATAAAGGAGTGGGAAGTAGGGTGTACAAACCTTGAGGAAGGAGCCGAGACTTAGGACTCCTATAATCCAAACATTGGCGAAAAAAATTTTGCAATATCCTTGCGCATCTTTGGCAAATAGAAATGTTCCTCCAAAATACCGAGGGTCTTGTCAACCCTAAAATTCCTTATTAGGCCACCATTGAGTTCCTCCCTCACAAACTATTCCTTCTAAGAACTAGAAGGCATACACAATCATCTTTCCTTAAACAAGTAACCATCAAACTTGGCATAGGGATTTAAGCCCCTAGCTGAATCCCAATTTTCCCTACCCAAATCTTTACATTCCCTAAAGATAGGAGCAAAGTGAGGGTCCTCAGGATACAATGAGTTTAAGCTCTCAAAACTCATTAATTTTGAATATAAAGTAGGACAAGAACATATTTTCTAGACAAAGCATCGGCTACCACATTATCCTTACACTTTTTGTATAGAATAACATAAGGGAAGGTTTCAAGAAACTAAATCCATTTGGCATTCCGTTTGTTAAGTTTGTCTTATGCCCAAAGGTGCATCAAGGATTCATGGTCTATTCGGATCATGAATTTTTTGGGCCACAAGTAGTATTACCAATTACCCAACACTTCAACCAAGGCATACAACTCTAAATCATACGTGGAATAGTTTAGAGTGGCACCTTTGATCTTTTCACTGAAATAAGAAATGAGTTTTAAATTTTGCATCAAAACAACCGCTATACCTACTTTACTAGCATCACATTCAACTTCAAACATCTTATCAAAGTTGGGCAATTGAAACAAAGGCGCGAAAATGAGTATAGCTTTCAAAGCTTCAAAAGCCTTAGCTTTCTCTTCAACCCACTTGAAGGGTTGGTTTTTATAAATGTCCTCAGTAAAGGGGGCGGCTATGGTGCTAAATCCTTTGACAAACCTTCTATAAAAACTAGCCAATCCATGGAGGCTTCTTACTTTGCCAATAGTTTGTGGGATTGGATAATATTTGATAGAGTCCATCTTTGATTCATCCACTTCGACCCCTCTTGAGCTAATAATAAAACCCAAGAAAACAACTCCATCAACACCAAAGGAACATTTATGAATATTGGCAAACAATTTTACCTTCCTAAGGACATCAAAGAAACTTCTCAAATGAAACATATGTTCGGCCATGGACTTGCTATAAACCAAGACGTCATCAAAATAAAAAACAACAAACTTTCCAATAAACGGCTTCATCACATGATTCATTATCCGTATGAAAGTACTAGGTGCATTAGTTAGGCCGAATGGCATAGCAATCCATTCATACAAACCAAATTTTGTCTTGAAGGTGGTTTTAATTCATCACAGGGTTGCATTCAAATTTTGTGATAGCCATTCCTAAGATCTATCTTGGAAAATACAAAAGAACCATTCAACTCATAAACAATGCCATCTAATCTAGGGATAGGATGATGATATTTTACTATAATCTTGTTGATGGCCCTACAATCCACACACATGCTCTATGTTTTGTCCTTCTTAGGTACTAGTAACACTGGAACCACACATGGGATCATGCTTTCTTTGATGTAACCTTTGTTGAGAAGTTCCTCAACTTGGCATTGAAGTTCCTTTGTATTCATGGGGTTGATCCTATAAGCCATCTTGTTTGACAATTTTGACCCCAAGACTAAGTCTATTTGGTGCTCAATACCTCGAAGTGGAGGTAGTCCTTGCGGAAACTCACTAGAAACACATCTTCATATTCCTGCATAACACTATAAATAGAAGAAAGGATAGTGGAAGTGGATGGGTTAGTGTGAAAAACATGATCCAAAAGTAACATAGGAGCGATATCATCATAATCTTTTAAGAGGTCTCCCTTCTGAGCCAACATTACCGTAGAATCCTTACCCTCCAAGTCTAAAACTCCCACTTCTATTTAACCCCTCCCACTCTTGGTTTCACTACCATTACCCTTGGGTTCCCTATCTTTTCTCCACTTTTCTTTCAATCCCTTTAATTATTGGTTAGCCTCACACACTTGTGATGGTGAAAGTGGTCAAAGGTTGTACTTTCAACCCTTGAACTCAATTGAATAGTAGTTAGTTCGGCCATCATGCTTGGTCGACCAATTATATTACCATGGAGAACCAAACAAGATGTGACAAGCTTGTATTGGAATGATGTCACAAAGTACCTCATCTTTATAGTTTTCCAGTTTGAACAAAATCACTATTTGATAGGTTACTTTCAATTCATTCAACCATTAGAGCTTATACAGACTTATATGTGGAGTAGTAGGTAACTTTAAGTATTCCACAACCGCCTCACTAGACAAATTGGCACAACTTCTGTTATCAACAATCAATGGAATACACACTCCCTTTTATGAGACACTTGGTATGAAAGAGATTTTCCAATTTGTCTTGGATTATCCAATGCCTTGCTAATAATAAATCTCCGTACCATATAATTAGGTACTTTAAGTTCAGCTTACTGATGCGACAAATCTTTCTCATAATAACCACTAGGCCTTTCAGCCTTCTCTCCTTCTCCATCTTTAGAGGCTTCATCATTATCAACCATTTCAATTCCCCCTTCTTCCACTAAGAAATATAATTTTCCCTCCCTTAGAATCACATTTCTCCAATTATGACACTCATTAGCTTTATGTCCGCACCTGTGGAATTTGAAATTTTGGTATCCCTTGGATATGGAAGTAGTACCTATTTTACCTTCATGTCCTGGAGGTTGATATTCGACAGCTTTGTGCACGGGTTGAAGAGCATTTATTTGAGGAGGTTTTGACTTGTTCCACCCCAAAGTTGAAGGAACCACTTCCTTTTTCTTGGTCCAACCCGTGTACCCTTGATAATACGTAGTTTTGTATGTAGACCTCTCTTTATTCTCTCTTTTAATCTCCAAAGCCGCTTGAAATATCCCTTCAATAGTTTCAAACTTATGAAGTGTCATGTGCGTAGAGATTTCTTTTTTTAGGCCGACATTGAATCAGATTATGTTGTGGCTCACTTGCTCCCCTCTATGATCAAGTTTCAAAATGAGTTGTTGAAACTCATCCCATTAAGCCACTACATTTTTAGTTTTCTTCCTTCAAGTTGTACAATTTAGCAAGGTTCTCAAGTTTATAGCTTTCGGGAAGATATCTTTGCCTTATAAGATACCTTAGCTGAAACCAAGGAGGGGGTTTCCCTTCAACAAAGTTATAGAAAAAGCATTTAACATACTCCCATCGTGTGGTAGCGAATCCCTCAAAATGAGAAATTACATAACAACTTTTCTTATCCTCTGTGATATTATTCACTTGGAAGACCCTCTCACATACGGATTCCCATACAAGAAACTCTTCGGGATCACTCTCTCCTTTGAAGATTGGAAGTCCCATTTAGATAGTGTTAAGGCCTACATCCCTATCTCTAACACCTTGGCCAACTATACCTTTAAGTCCATAGTTTCCCCTTGGCTCCATCGTTCTATGTCTAATCCTATCTTCCATCTAGTAAGGGTCATCATAAACTCCATACCCTTCCTTATGGTTCTCCCTACCATATCACTCTTAATGAATGGGTATATATAAAACAAGTGGAATTTAGTACGTTGAGTTTGTATTTAGTGGAGGAGGTCTTTGAATTAAAGGATTTAAGTGTGGAGGATTCAGGTTTATGGGTGGCATTTGGGTTCCAAGTCCTTGTAGGACTTAGTGGAGTGAGGAATGACTAGGTCTATCTTGTTCTCAGCTTTGCGAGTATAGATTGACTTGGCTTGTAGCACTTGGTGGATACAATCTTTGGTACATGGTCTCGGGAGTAATACTAGGTGAGGATTTTTGAGGAAAAGATGGTCAAGAACTCCTTTGGCTTTCACCATCTCTAACCTCCAACTTATGGAGGCCACATCCAATCCTAACATCTACATATTTACATTCACCCTTGCCACGTCTCGAGTCAAGGTTTCAAGACTAGCTAAGACAAAATTATTGAAATTATTTTCCATAGTTGGAGAATTGGAAGTATCGGGTTCCATTTATACTTTTACCTACAAAAGAAACACAAGTTAGTTCAAAACACTCTCACCACAGTCTTATCACTCTGCCTCTTGACACTTGGTTCTTCAAGTATTGTAAAGCATCTATTAACTCATGAGAACTTGGGAATGAGTCTACTCTTTGGGTCAGAATCGATTTTTTGTTTGAATACTCAAAGAAGTTTTGGACGCACTTGAACCAAGAACAACTACGAGTTATAAACAAACAAAAGCACCATAAGGAAAGCTATCAAGAAAGAAGTACTCAAAAACTACTTCACAACTCAGTAGAATCTTACTTGTTGCCAACTAGTATAGAAGCCAATAAAATGAAACTAATGGAGACATAAATAAAGTAGGAGTTCCAAGAACTTGAGTTTTGTTGATGAAGTGGCCTACAATGATTGGCCTTTGATTATTGTTGTTGAAGTTGAAGAATAATATTTCAAGAATTTAGTGGTTCAATCTCACTCCTTTGATGAAGAAAATTCTGTTATGATGTAGGTAGACAAGATTTTGAACTCTTTTTTCAATAGTCAAGAAGTCTTCTATCAACTTTTCACCAACTTGCACTCTTTTGGAAAAACATCTTTTTGGAGTAGCCTTGTCTTTTTCCTCTTTTGTCTATTCTTGAAAAGTGTTCTTACTTTATTTTGGTAACTATACTTTTTGAACACCTCTTTTTGTTTTTCAACTTTGGTGTTGTCTTGAAAGTGTTTCCCAGACAAACACAAAGTCTTATCTATCTTTTCTCTTTCAATAATCAAACAACACCTTTTGTTGAACACCACTTCAAGAAAAATAAGAACAACAACAACTTTTTGCAGCCCAACCTTTAACAAAAACTTGTCAAGAAATCAAATCTTGGACTTAGACTCAATAAGGTTAGTGAACAATATGCTAACAGAAGAAACTATTAAGACAAATAAAAACACACCTAAATCTAGACACTATTCTAGGCCAAGAATAAAAACATTTTCAACTCTTGTTTTGATTTTTTGACTAAGAGAGCTAAAGATTGGTAGTGTAAAAACACAAACAGCCTTAGCTCTGATACAAAATGATACCAAATGCTACCTAAAAGATCTTACAATAATCCACAACTTCTTAAAATAGTCAACGCACAAACTAGAAACAATCGACAACAAGATAGCAAAACAAACTTAGGAGAAGAGAGATAACTAAATTTGCATAAGGAGAACATATTGATAGGAACTTAAGAGTAAATTAAACACAAAGACCCATAGAAACATTTAAAATAACACCAAGTTCTTACGTAAACCCAAGAGGAAATCGGTTCACTCAAGATCTCATGTTTCAAGCCAACACACAACACAAGTGGAACCTTCACATGTGAAGCCAAAGCTTCGTGTGGTCTACTCTCTCTTGGGAGGAATGGTTTCAAAATGTTACAACTTGATAAAAATGAAATTACTACAAAATAAGACTAAGGTATTCCTACCTATATTCTATTACACATTAGAGAGGAAAAGACCCCTCTACTATTAATAAAAGGGGGCAGGTTTGGAGTGCAATTTGGGCAACTTTGGTGTGTTTCTAAAAAAACTAAGGTAAGTATTCAAATATAAATGCATACACTCCTTTGTAAGGGTCCAAGACATATTCCCACACATCCATATTCATGATGGTGTCTTCAAGACGTTGCAGTTCCCAAGCTTGGATCTTACCGAGAGGTCTTGAGCCCTTGATAACTGTATCATCCTATCCATCATGAGAGGAGTTTTTCCTCAAACTCACGGCTTCATCATCTTCTATTACATCATTCAATTAAAGATCACACACATTGAATGTGTTATGGACTTTGTATTATGGGGGAAGATCTATCTTCTATGCATTATCATTGATCCTTTCAAGCACTTTAAAAAGACCATCACCTCTCAGCATCAACTTGGTATTCATTTGGGTTGGAAATCGATATTTTCTAAGGTTTACCTATATCTAGTCTCCCGGCTCAAGCACAAGCTTTCTCCTACCTTTGTTGAGTCTCTTGCCAACCACTTGCTTTTTCTTCTCAAGCCACAACCTCACCTTCTCATGCATTCTTATCATAGCTTCGGCCCTTGTATGTCTATCTAATCAAAACACAACATTATTTGGCAAAGGATTTAGATCTAAAGAGGTTAGGGGATTGAAGTTGTATACACATTCAAAGGTTATCATGCCCATGCTTGAATGGATTATCCGATTGAAAGAAAATTTAACTAGAGGTATGTGATCTTCCCAGGATGTCAACTTACCTTCAACCATAGATCATAGCATAGAGACCAAGGTCCTATTCACTATTACTGTTTGACCATCAATTTGTGGGTGGCAAGAAGTGGAAAATAACAATTTTGTGCCAAGCCTACCCTACATTGACTTTAAAAGATAGATAAGGAACTTGGAGTACCAATAACATACAATGGTTCTCGGGATGCCATGCAACTTAAAAACATTATCAACAAACAAAAAAGCTACACTAGTTGCATCTTCACTTGGTGAGCAAAGAATGAAATGTGCCATTTTGGAGAAGTGGTCAACATCAACAAAGATATTATCCCTACCTATTCTATTCCTTGGAATCCCCAACACAAAATCCATAGAAATATCAAACCAAGGACATAAAGGAGTGGGAAGTTGGGTGTAAAAGCCTTGAGGAAGGAGCCGAGACTTAGGACTCCTACAACCCATACATTGGGTAAAAAAAAATTTGCAATATCCTTGTACATCTTTGGCCAATAGAATTATTCCTCCAAAATACCGAGGGTCTTGTCGACCCCAAAGTTCCCTATTAAGCCACCATCGTGTGCCTCCCTCAGAAACTATTCCCTCTAAGAACTAAAAGGCACACACAATCATCTTCCCTTAAAAAAGTAGCCTTCAAACTTGGCATAGAGATTGAAGCCCCTAGCTGAATCCTAATTTTCCCTACCCAAATCATTACATTCTGTAAAGATAGGAGAAAAGTGAGTTTCCTCGGGATATAACGATTTTAAGCTCTCAAAACCCATCAATTTTGAAGATAAAGTAGGACAAGAACATGTTTTCTAGACAAAGTATTGGCTACCACATTACCCTTACCCTTTTTGTATTGAATAACATAAGGGAAGGTTTCAAGAAACTAAATCCATTTGGCATGCCGTTTGTTAAGTTTGTCTTATGCCCGAAGGTGCTTCAAGGATTCATGGTCTATTCAAATCATGAATTCTTTGGGCCACAACTAGTATTACCTATTACCCAACACTCTAACCAAGGCATACAACTCAAAATCATACGTGGAGTAGTTTAAGTGGAACCTTTGAGCTTTTCAATAAAATAAGATATGGGTTTTAAATCTTGTATCAAAACAACCCCTATACCTACTTTACTAGCATCGCATTCAACTTCAAACATCTTATCAAAGTTTGGCAACTGTAACAAAGGCGCGAAAATGAGCAGAGCTTTCAAAGCTTTAAATGCCTTAGCTTGATCTTCAACCCACTTGAAGGGTTGGTCTTTATAAATATCTTCAGTAAAGGGGGCGGCTATGGTGCTAAATCCTTTGACAAACCTTCTATAAAAACTATCCAATCCATGGAGTCTTGTTACATTACCAATAGTTTATGGGATCGGTCAATTTTTTTATAGCATTCATCATTGATTCTTACACTTCGACACCTCTTGAGTTCCTAACAAAAACCAAGAAAACAAATTCATCAACACCAAAGGAACATTTATGAAGATTTGTAAACAATTTTACCTTCTTAAGGACATCAAAGAAACTTCTCAAATGAAACACATGTTCGGCCATGGACTTGCTATAAACCAAGACGTCATCAAAATAAACAACAACAAAATTTCCAATAAACGGCTTTATCACATGATTCATTAACCGTATGAAACTACTAAGAGAATTAGTTAGGTCGAATGGCATAACAATCCATTCATACAGACCAAATTTGGTCTTGAAGGCGATTTTTAATTTATCACTGGGTTGCATTCAAATTTTGTGATAGCCATTCCAAAGATCTATCTAGGAAAATACACAATAACCATTCAAGTCATCAAGAATGTCATCTAATCTAGGGATAGGATGATGATATTTTACTATAATCTTGTTGATGGCCCTACAATCCACACACATGCGCCATGTTTCGTCCTTCTTAGGCACTAGTAACACTGGAACCACACATGGGCTTATACATTATTTGATGTAACCTTTGTTGAGAAGTTCCTCTACTTGGCATTGAAGTTCCTTTGTATTTGTGAGGTTGATCCTATAAGCCGTCTTGTTTGGTAATTTTGACCCCAAGACGAAGTCTATTTGGTGCTCAATACCTCGAAGTGGAGGTATTCCTTGCGGCAACTCACTAGGAAACACATCTTCAAATTCCTGCATAACACTATATATAGAAGAAAGGATAAGGGATGGTGATGGGTTAGTGTTAAAAACATGAGCCAAAAGTAACATAGGAGCGGTATCATCATAATCTTTTAAGAGGTCTCCCTTCCGAGCCAAAATTTCCTTAGAATCCTTACCCTCTAAGGATAAAACTCCCTATTCTCTCTCACCTCACTTACTCTCGGGTTCACTACCCTTACTCTTGGGTTCCTTCTCTTTTCTCCACTTTTCTTTCAATCCCTTCAATTGTTGGTTAGCCTCACATACTTGTGATGGTGAAAGTGGTCACAGGTTGTGCTTTCGACCCTTGAACTTAATAGAATTGTAGTTAGTTCAGCTATGATGCTTGGTCGGCCTATCATATTCCCATTGCCAACCTAAAAAGAAGTGACGAGCTTGCATTGGAATGATGTCACAAAGTACCTCATTTTCATAATTTCCCAGTTTGAACCGAATCACGATTTGATAGGTTGCTTTCAACTCTCCATATTCATTCAACCATTGGAGTGTATACGGACTTACATGTGGAGTAGTAGGTAACTTTAAGTGTTCCACAACCGTGTCACTAGCCAAATTGGCACAACTTCCACTATCAACAATCAAGGAAAACACACTCTCCTTTATGAGACACTTAGTATGAAAAATATTTTCTCCTTGTCTTGGATCATCCAATGCCTTGCTAATCATAACTCTTCGTACCACATAATTAGGTACTTAAAGCTTAGCCTCTTGAGGCCACACAACTTCCTCATCATCACCAGTAGGCCTTTCGGCCTCCTCTCTCTCTTTATATTTATAGGCTTCATAATTATCAACCATTTCAATTCCCACTTCTTCTGCCAAGAAATATAATTTTCCCTCCCTTAGAATCATATTTCTCCAATTATGACACTCATTAGCTTTGTGTCCGCACCCATGGTATTTATGATATGGAAATCCCTTCAATCTAAAAGTAGTACCTATTTTACCTTTATGTCCTGTAGGTTGATGTTCGACAGCCTTGTGCATGAGTTGAGGAGCATTTGTTTGAGGAGGTTTTGACTTGTTCCACCCCAAAGTTGATGGAACCACTTCCTATTTCTTGGTCCAACCCATGGACCCTTGATAATACTTAGTTTTGTATGTAGACCTCTCTTTATTCTATCTTTAAATCTCCAAAGCCGCTTGAAAGATCCCTTCAATAGTTTCAAACTTATGAAGTGTCATGTGCGTAGAGATTTCTTTGTTTAGGCCGAAATTGAATCAAATTATGTTGTGGCTCACTTTATTCCCTCTATGATCAAGTTTCAAAATGAGTTGTTGAAACACATCCCATTAATCCACTACATTTTTAGTTTCCTTGCTTCTAGTGGTACAGTTTAGCAAGGAGCTCATATTGTTCGGGAAGATATCTTTACCTTATAAGATACCTTAGCTGAAACCAATGAGGTGGTTTCCCTTCAATAAAGATATTTACAAAGCGTTTAACATACTCCCACCGTGAGGTAGCATAGCACTCAAAATGAGAAATTTCATAACAACTTTATTTATCCTCCGTGAGATCATTCACTTGGAAGACCCTCTCATATGTGGATTACCAAGAAAGAAACTCTTCGGGATCACACTCTTCCTTGAAGATTGGAAGTCTCATTTTGATAGTGTTAAGGCCTACATCCCTATCTCTCACGCCTTGGCCAACTCTACCTTTAAGTCCATAGTTTTCCCTTAGCTCCATCCTTCTACCTCTAATCCCATCTTCCATCAAGTAAGGGTCATCATATACTCCATACCCTTCCCTATGGTTCTCCCTATGATATCACTCTTTTTGAACGGGTACATTTTGGACAAGTGGAATTTGGTACATTGAGTTTGCATTTAGTAGAGGAGGTCTTTGAATTAGAGGATTTTAGAGTGGGGGATTCAGGTTTAGGGGTGGCATTTGGGTTCCAAGTCCTTCTTGTGGGACTTGGTGGAGTGAGGAATGACTAGGTCCATCTTTTTCCCAGCTTTGGGAGTATAGATTGACTTGATTTGTAGCACTTGGTGGATATAATCTTTGGTTCATGGTCTCAAGAGTAATAGTAGGTGAGGATTTTTGAGGAAAAGATGGTCGAGAACTTCTTTGGCTTCACCATCTCCAACCTCCAACATATGGAGGCCACATCCGATCCCAACATCTAAATATTTACATTCACTCTTTCCACGTCTCGAGTCAAGGTTTCAAGACTAGCTAAGACAACATTCATGACATTATTGTCCATGGTTAGAGAATTGGAAGTTTCAGGTTCTATTTACACTTTGACATACAAAACAAACACACGTTAGTTCAAAACACTCCCACCATAGTTTTCACACTGGGTCTCTTAACACTTGGTTCTTGAAGTGTTGTAAAGCAGCTATTAACTCATGAGAACTTAAGAATGAGTCTACTCTTTGGGTAGGAAATGGATTTATTGTTTGAATACTCAAAGAATTTTTGCACGCACTTGAACCAAGAACAACTACGAGTTATAAACGAACAAAAGCACCATAAGGAAAGCTAACAAGAAAGAAGTACTCAAAAACTAGTTCACAATTCAGTAGATTCTTACTATTTTCCAACTAGTATAGAAGCCAAATAAATGAAACTAATGGAGACAGAAAGAAACTAGGAGTTCCAAGAACTTGAGTCTTGTTGATGATGTGGCCTACAATGATTGGCATTTGATTATTGTTGTTGAAGTTGAAGAATAATAGTTCAAAAATTTAGTGGTTCAATCTCACTCCTTTGATGAAGAAAATTTTGTTATGATGTAGGTAGACAAGATTTTAGACTCTTTTTTCAATAGAGAAAAAGTCTTCTATCAACTTTTCACCAACTTGCACTCGTTTGGAAAAACATCTTTTTGGAGTAGCCTTGTCTCTTTCCTCTTTTGTCTATTCTTTAAAAGTGTTCTTACCTTATTTTGGTAACTATAGTTTTTGAACACCACTTTTTAGTTTTTCACTTTGGTGTTGTCTTGAAAGTGTTTCCCAAACAAACACAAAGTCTTATCTATCTTTTCTCTGTCAAAAATCAAACAACACCTTTTGTTGAACACCACTTCAAGAAAAATAAGAACAACAACAACTTTTTGTTGCCCATCCTTTAACAAAAACTTGTCAAGAAATCAAATCTTGAACTTAGACTCGATAAGGTCAGTGAACAATATGATAACAAAGAAACTACAAAGACAAATAAAAACACACCTAAATCTAGACACTATTCTTGGCCAAGAACAAAAACACTTTCAACTATTTTTTTTATTTTTCGAATAAGAGAGCCCAAGATTGGTAGTGTAAGAACACAAACAGCCTTAGCTCTGATACCAAATGATACCAAATGCTATCTAAAAGAGATAAAAATAGCCCACAGCTTCTCAAAACAATCCACACACAAACTAAAAACAATCAACAACAAGATAGCAAAACAAACTTAGGAGAATAGAGATAACTATCTTTGCAAAAAGAAAGCATATTGATAGGAACTTAAGAGTATATTAAACTCAAAAACCCATAGAAACATGTAAAATAACATCAAGTTATTACATAAACCCAAGAAGAAATTGGTTCACTCAAGAGCTCATGTTTCTAGCCAACACACAATACAAGTGGAACTTTCACATGTGAAGCCAAAGTTTTACAAGATAGAGGGGAAAAGACCTCTCCACTATTAATTAAAGGGGGCAGATTTGGAGTGCAATTTTGGCAGCTTTGGTGTCTCCTTAAAACACCTAAAGTAAGTCTTCACATATAAATGTACAAACTCCTTTGGACGGGTCCAATACATATTCTAACACATCCATCTTTTGTCTTGAAGACATTGCAGTTTCGGAGCTTGGCTCTTAGTGAGAGGTCTTGAGACCTTGGTACCCGTATCATCCTTGACACTTACGTGGTGTTTTTCCTAAAACTTACAAATTCATTATCTTCAATTAGATCAATCCATTAAAGATCACACAGATTGAACATGTTATGGACTTGGTATTCAGAGGAGAAATCTATCTTCTATGCATTATCATTGATCTTTTCAGGCACTTGAAAAGGACCATCACCTCTAGGCATCAACTTGGTATTTCTTTAGGTTGGAATTCGATGCTTTCTAAGGTTTACCCACATCCAATCTTCCAGCTCAAGCATAAGATTACTCCTACCTTTGATGACTCTCTTGGCAACCACTTGTTTTTTCTGTTCAAGCCACAACCTCACCTTCTCATGCATTATTTTCATAGATTCGACCCTTGTATGTCTATCTAAGATAACCACAACATCATTTGGCAAAGGAGTTACATGTAAAGGGGTTAGGGGATTAAAGTTGTATACACATTCAAAGGGTGTCATGCCCATGCTTGAATGGATCACTCAATTGTAAGCAAATTCAACTAGAGGTAGGTAATCTTCCTAAGATGTCAACTTACCTTTAACCATCATAGCATAGAGACAAAGGTCCTATTCACTACTATTGTTTGACGATCAATATATGGGTGGCAAAAAGTGGAAAATAACAATTTTGTCCCAAGCCTACCCTACATTGACTTCAAAAAGTGGATAAGGAACTTGGAGTACCTATAACATACAATGGTTCTCGGGATGCCATGCAACTTAAAAACATTATCAACAAACAAAAAAGCTACACTAGTTGCATATTCACTTGGTGAGCAAAGAATGAAATGTGCCATTTTGGAGAAGTGGTCAACAAAAACAAAGATATTATCCCTACCTATTCTAGTCCTTGGCATCCCCAACACAAAATCCATAGAAATATCAAACCAAGGACGTAAAGGAGTTGGAAGTGGGGTGTACAAACCTTGAGGAAGGATCTGAGACTTAGCACTCCTACAATCCATAAATTGGCTAAGAAAAATTTGTAATATCCTTGCGTATCTTTGGCCAATAGAATTGTTCCTCCAAAATACCGAGGGTCTTGTCGACCCCAAAGTTCCCTATTAGGCCACCATCGTGTGCCTCCCTCAAAAACTATTCCCTCTAAGAATTAGAAGGCACACACAATCATTTTTCTTTAAACAAGTAACCATCAAACTTGGCAAAGGGATTTGAGCCCCTAGCTGAATCCTAATTTTCCCTACCTAAATCTTTACATTCCCTAAAGATAGGAGAAAAGTGAGGGTCATCGGGATACAATGATTTTAAGATCTCAAAACCCATCAATTTTGAAGATAAAGTAGGAAAAGAACATGTTTTCTAGAAAAAGCATCGGCTACCACATTATCCTTACCTTTTTTGTATTGAATAACATAAGGAAAGGTTTCAAGAAACTAAAACCATTTGGCATGTCGTTTGTTAAGTTTGTATTGTGCCCGAAGGTGCTTCAAGGATTCATGGTCTATTCGGATCATGAATTCTTTAGGCCACAAGTATTATTGCCAATTACCCAACACTCTAACCAAGGCATATAACTCTAAATCATACGTGGAGTAGTTTAGAGTGGCACCTTTGAGCTTTCCACTAAAATAAGAAATGGGTATTAAATCTTGCATCAAAACAACCCCTACACCTACTTTACTAGCATCGCATTCAACTTTGAACATCTTATCAAAGTTGGGCAATTGTAACAAAGGCGCGAAAATGAGCATATCTTTCAAAGCTTCAAAATCCTTAGCTCGCTCTTCAACCCACTTGAAGGGTTATTATTTCTAAATGTCCTCAGTCAAGGGAGTGGATATGGTGGTAAATCCTTTGACAAACATTCTATAAAAACTAGCCAATCCATGAAGGCTTCTTACTTTACCAACGGTTTGCGGGATTGGTCAATTTTTGATAGCGTCCATCTTTGATTCATCCACTTTGACCCCTCTTGAGGTAATAACAAAACCTAGGAAAATAACTTAATTAATACCAAAGGAACATTTATGAAGATTGGCGAACAATTTTACCTTCCTAAGGACGCCAAAGAAACTTCTCAAATGAAACACATATTCGGCCATGGACTTGCTATAAACCAAGACATCATCAAAATAAAAAATAACAAACTTTCCAATAAATGGCTTCATCACATGATTCATTAGCCATATAAAAGTACTAGGAGCATTAGTTAGGCCGAATTGCGAAACAATCCATTCATACAAACCAAATTTGGTCTTGAAGACGGTTTCCAATTCATCACTGGGTTGCATTCAAATTTTGTGATAGCCATTCCTAAGATCTATCTAGGAAAATACACAAGAACCATTCAACTAATCAAGAATGTCATCTAATCTAGGGATAGGATGATGATATTTTACTATAATCTTTTTGATGGCCCTACAATCCACACACATGCGCCATGTTTAATCCTTCTTAGGTACTAGTAATACTGGAACCGCACATGGGCTCATCATTTCTTTGATCCAACCTTTGTTGAGAAGTTCCTCAACTTGGCATTGAAGTTCATTTGTATTCATAGGGATGATCCTATAAGCCATCTTGTTTGGAAATTTTGACCCCGAGATGAAGTTTATTTGGTGCTCAATACCTCTAAGTGGAGGTAGTCTTTGCGGAAACTCACTAGGAAACACATCTTCAAATTCCTGCATAACACTAGAAATAGAAGAAAAAATAGGGGAAGTGGATGGGTTAGTGTTAAAAACATGAGCCTAAAGTAACATAGGAGCGGTATCGTCATAATCTTTTAAGAGGTCCTCCATCCGAGCCAACATTACCTTAGAATCGTTACCCTCCAAAGCTAAAACTCCCTCTTGTTTCTTACCCCTACCACTCTTGGGTTCACTACCCTTACATTTGGGTTCCCTCTCTTTTCTTTACTTCCTTTTCAATTCCTTCAATTGTTGGTTAGCCTCACACACTTGTGATGGTGAAAGTGGTCACAAGTTGTACTTCCGACCCTTGAACTCAATAGAATAGTAGTTATTTCATCCATCATTCTTCATCGACTATTATATTACCATGCACGATCCAACAAGAGGTGACCAACTTGCATTGGAATGATGTCACAAAGTACCTCATCTTCTTAGTTTCCTAATTTGAACTGAATCACTATTTGATAGGTTACTTTCAACTCTCTAGATTCATTCAACCATTAGAGCTTATACAGACTTACATATGGAGTAGTAGGTAACTTTAAGTGTTCCACAACCACGGCACTAGGCAAATTGGCACAACTTCTTCTATCAACAATCAAGGAATACACACTCTTCTTTATGAGACACTTGGTATGATAGAGGTTTTCTCTTTGTCTTAGATCATCCAATGCCTTACTAATCATAACTCTTCGTACCACATATTAGGTACGTCAAGTTCACCCTCTTGATTCCATACATCTTTCTCATTATCACGACTGGGCCTTTTGGCCTCCTCTCCCTCTCCATCTTAAGAGGCTTCTTTATTCTCAACCATTTCAATTCCCACTTTTTCCCCAAAGAAATATAAACTTCCCTTTAATATGATAACATTTCTCCAATTAGGAAACTAATTAGCTTTGTATCCCCACCCGTGGCATTTGAAATGTTATAATCCCTTGTACATGAAAGTAGTACCCATTTTAACTTCATGTCTTAGAGTATTGGGTAACCTTGTGCATGAGTTGAAGAGCATTTGTTGGAGGAGGTTTGAAATTTCTCTACCTCGAAGTTGATGGAACCACATCATTATTCTTTATCCAACCCGTGGCCCCTTGATAACTCTTTGTTTTGTATGTAGACCTCCCTTTATTCTCTTTTTTAATCTCCAAAGTGGATTGAAAGATCCCTTTAATAGGTTCAAACTTATGAAGCGTTATGTGCGTAGAGATTTCTTTGTTTAGGATGACCTTGAACTAGATGATGTCATGTCTCACTTGCTCCTCTCTATGATCAAGTTTCAAAATGAGTTGTAAAACTCATCATAGTAAGCCACTACATTCTTATTTCCTTGCTTCAAGTCGTACAATTTAGCAATGAGTTCATATTGATATCTTTCGGGAAGATATCTTTACCTCATAAGATACCTTATCTAAAACCAAGGAGGGGTTTCCCTTCAATCAAGATATTGACAAAGTATTTAACATACTCCTACCGTGTGGTAGCGTATCCTTTAAAATAAGCAATTGCATAACAACTCTTCTTATCCTCCGTGAGATCATTCACTTGGAAGACCCTCTCAAATGCGGATTCCCATTCAAGAATCTCTTCGGGACCACTCTCTCTTTTGAAGATTGGAAGTCCCATTTTGATAGTGTTAAGTCCTACATCCCTATCTCTAACACCTTGGCCAAATCTATCTTTAAGTCCATGATTTCACCTTGGCTCCATCCTTCTACCTCTAATCCCATCTTCCATCAAGTAATGGTCATCATATACTCCATGCCCTTCCTGATGGTTCTCCCTACCATATCCCTCTTCTTAAATGGGTGGATTTTTTACAAGTGAAATTTGGTATGGTGGGTTTGCATTTAATGGAGGAGGACTTTGAATTGGAGGATTTTGGAGTGGAAGATTCAATTTAGGGGTGGCATTTGGGTTCCAAATCCTTCTTGTGGGACTTGGTGGAGTAAGGAATAACTAGGCCAAACTTGTTCTCGGCTTAGGGAGTATAGATTGACTTGGTTTGTGAACTTGGTAGATACAATCTTTAGTGTATGGTCTCGAAAGTAATAGTAGGTGAGGCGTTTAGAGGGGTAGATGGTCAAGAACTCCTTTGGCTGTCCACCCTCTCCAACCTCCTACTTGTGGAGGCCAGATTCAATCCCAACATCTTAATATTTGCATTCATCCTAGCCACGTCTTAAGTCAAGGTTTCAAGACTAGCTAAGACAATATTTATGACATTATTGTCCGCAGTAAGAGAAATGGAAGTTTCGTGTTCCATTTGTACTTGTACCTACAAAACAAACACACATTATTTCAAAATACTCTCACCACACTCTTCATACTAAGTCTCTTGACACTTGGTTCTTCATGTTTTGTAAACCGGATATCAACTCATGAGAAATTGGTAATGATTCTACTCTATGGGTCAGAATGGATTTATGGTTTGAAGACTTACAGAATTTTTGCACGCACTTGAACCAAGAATAACTACGAGTTATAAACGAACAAAAGAACCACAAGGAAAGCTAACATGAAAGAAGTACTCAAAAACTTGTTTAAAACTTAGTAGGTTCTTACTAGTTTCCACCTATTATAGGAGTCAATAAAATGAAACTAATGGAGACAAAGAAAGAAAGTAGGAGTTCCAAGAACTTGAGTGTTGTTGATGATGTGTCCTACAATGATTGGCCATTGATTATTGGTGTTGAAGCTGAAGAATAATAGTTAAAGCGTTTACTTGTTCAATCTCACTCCTTTGATGAAGAAAATTTGGTTATGGTGTAGGTAGATAAGATTTAAGACTCTCTTTTTAAGATTCAAAAAGTCTTCTATCAACTTTTTACCAACTTGCACTCTTTTGGCAAAACATCTTTTTTTAGTAGTCTTGTCTCTTTCCTCTTTTGTCTATTCTTGAAAAGTGTTGTCACTTCCTTTTGGTAACTATACTTTTTGAACACTTCTCTTTATTTTTCCATATTGGTGTTGTCTTGAAAGTGTTTCCCAGACAAACACAATGTCTTATCTATCTTTTCTCTTTCAAAAATCACACCACCTTTTGTTGAACACCACTTCAAGAACAATAAGAACAACAACAAGTTTCTAGCCGCCCAACCTTCAACAACAACTTGTCAAGAACACAAATATTGGGCTTAGACTCAATAAGTGTTAGTGAACAATATTCTAACACAAGAAACTACTAAGATAAACAAAAACACACCTAAATCTAGACATTATTCTCAGCCAAGAACAAAAACACTTTCAACTCTTTTTTTTAATTTTTCGACTAAGAGATCCCAAGATTGATAGTGTAAGAACACAACCTGCCTTGGATATGATACCAAATGATACCAAAAGGTATTTAAAAGTGCTCAAAACAATCTAAAACTTCTCAAACTAGTCCACACCCAAACTAGACACAATTGACAACAAGATAGCAAAACAAACTTAGGAGAAGAGATATAACTAACTTGACATAAAAAGAACATATATATAGGAACTAAAGAGTATATTAAACTCAAAAACCCCTACAAATATTTAAACTAACACCAAGATCTTAAGTAAACCCAAGAGGAACTCGGTTCACTCAAGAACTCACGTTTCTAGTCCATACACAACACAAGTGGAACCTTCACTTATGAAGCCAAAGTTTTGGGTGTTCTACTCTCTCTTGAGAGGAATGATTTCAAAATATTACAATTTGATAAAAATAAACTAACTACCAAAATAATATTAAGGGATTCCTACTTATAATCTATTACAAAAGAGAGAGGAGAAGACCCATTTACCCTTAATGAAAGGTGGCGAGTTTGGAGTACAATTTGGATAGCTTTGGTGTGTTTTTAAAATACCTAAGGTAAGCCTTCACATATCAATGGATACACTCCTTTTGTAAGGTCCAATACATGTTCAAACATCCATCTTCATGAAGGTGCATTGAAGACGTTGTAGCTCCCGATCTTGGCTCCTAGTGAGAGGTCTTGATCCATTGATACCCGTATCACTATTAGAACCATGCTTCAAGATCATGAGAAATAAATTATAGTCTTTTTGTAATTTTATGAGTGATTTTAATGTTTATTAAGGTCTCAAATGACTCCTAGCTATTAGACAAATCAAAATATCCCTTACCGATTCAGTTTTTTAGTAGAATATTGCTATAGTCAACATCAAACAAGAATATCTTTTGTTATGTTGAGAATTTTTCATTTCAAGACCCACCAAATTTTAGAAAATTGAATTAAATTTCCATCGATACAAATTTTACCCAAATTCGCTACCCGAGTGGGAAGTCATAGCTCTTTTAGTGAAAAACAGTACCCTATTGCGATAAGGCCGTGTCGTGGTGATGGCCTAAATTACAGTCATTATTTTCCAGTGGAGAAACGCAATGGCACCGCGTCACACCAAGGAGAAATTTTTGACTCGTCCTTTTCTAGTGAAATACCATGACAGCGCCGCTTCACACCAAAGTGCAATTTTTTAAGATTTGTCTTTTTCCAATGGCAAAATCGGGATCGTTAGTTCATGTTTTAAATTTCCAGGGATAGTTTGGTTTTTTCCTATGACCCCAAATATATCCAAAAGATGAAATTATAACCCTAAAGGGGCATTTTCTGCCCCATTATTCATAATTTTCCTCAAAGAAACTAATCCTCTCTCAAGAACAAACCCTAGCCCTTCAATATTCAAGATCAATCTTCAAAAATTCGTCAAGACCTTTCTCAATTTAACCAACTAAGGTAAGTTAAATGTTATCCATGGGCCCCTTTCACCAATGGAGTCCAAGAACACAAATTTCAGGTTTTAAAAGAATGATTTTTACATGTTATCATGATTTTTAACCATGAATCCCCATGAATCTTGATTTTTAATCATGTTTACATGAAATTGTTGTTTTTATTAATCCCCACACATTTGAATAATGTTGTTCACTAATTTAATTCATAATTAGTGATGTTGATGTTGAAATCATGCTATTACTACAAGCTTAAAACTATTCTCATGCTTAGCTTAAACTATGATTATCAAGTGTTTGATGAAATGCCTACAAGAATGAATTTTGAATAAATGCCTTCACATTATGCCCTCAAAGTTGTAGTACTATTTTTCTATTATTGCTAGGGAGTCCTGGGGGTTATGAATACCCAAAAACTTAGCTATTTACTAAGTTTAAGTACTTTCAGAAGAGTTTCGAATCTATTAGAGTATTATCGATTCAGTTAGTGCATCATGTTAGTAAGCTCAGTTCAGGCCAGTGGTTAGATTTAGTTCAGTTGGGAATAGGATTTAGCACCGAGCAAAACCAGGGATGGGGGCTTACCTACCAGTTGAGGGTGTGACTCTTAGTAGCAATTCCAGCATTTCAGAACTATGTAGCCAGCTTACGTTGAGATGTTAACATGCCAATTGAGGGTTGACAAATAGCTCACTAGGGCACCTGCTAGTAGAGGGTGACTCTTAGTCCTTCAAGACAACACTTTTATTTCTATCCTGTTAATCTCTAATCTCTTTCTTCTACTATTTATCAAACTATAAAATAAATTGGTATTTTGACTCCCTTTGGATATCTTTGAATAATTGACTTTTATCTCCAAATTTCATCTTAATAATGCAACTACTTCAATTTGGTCCGTGCCCTTTATAAAACTGCCATGTTTGTAGTAATAGGGAACTCTTCAAGCAAATCTTACTTAATTCTCACTATATCCTTCATAATAGATAATTGCTTGAATATATCACCAAAATCTTCCTACTCCATGTTGTTTGAGACATTTTAGTCCTTCTTATCTTATGCTTTAGATCAGTAGAAATATTATCTAAGTCATTGCTTAACCAGTTTTGCTAAACAATCTCCTAAAAATCCTCTTTAGTAGTCCAAAATTTCAAAAACCTGAATGGTTTATGTCATGACCCGAATCAGGGCCTAGCCGTGATGGGAATCTCAAGACCACTAAGGTTTTGAGACCACCCCGTTTGCCAAGTCAAAAGAACACAATGCAACTAGTAGCGGATGAATTTCGAACATATAACAAGATAGAGGTGAGTTTTAAACATATAACAAGATAGGTAACTCAACTAACTCAATAAGGAATCTAAAAATTTCAACAACAATCTCAATCCACTGTAATCCACAAAGACTCTATGTAACGCCCCAAGTCTGCACCCCAAATGTTACACGGTGCTCATAATCCTGAAGGACCACGAGCTAACCCATGACTGGTACCTGCTACAATCATTGAATAATAATACTGTATAATGCGGAAATTAGGTGAAAATTTCCATAAGGTTCAAAAATGAAATCAAATGTTGAATACTAAAAATCAATACTGTAAACTTAATATCCATCAGAAATACTCTAGCCTGAAAAGCCTCTAACTTAACTATCTGAAAGTGGAGTTGATGGGATAAGCCCTCAACTAACTCCAACTACTGAAGTACTGATAAACCAAAATAATACTCTATCCTTAAACTATGAAGACTCACCACTAAATCTACTACTGATGATCTGGGCTGCTAAGTACGGTTAGGAGGAGCCCATGCATTTGAGCATATTATATAAGACATCATAGCACAAAATAAAGGTATGCGTCAGTACTTTGAATGTACTGGTATGCTAAGTGAGGTAAGGCTGAATGTATGGGTTCATATGTATGAATAATAACTAACTGAATGGCATAAACATAACTGAATCAGAGTACATGTATATCTGAAACTGCTGTAAATACTGATTATGCAATCTTATGCACATAACTACGTATCTGTAACTGATATTTCATTAACACTGGATAATAAGTCCAAAAAAACTGAATGACTGATATCTGAGTTTACTGACACTATATTACTGCTAACTGAGTGACTATTTCTAACTGTCCTGATTCTGTAGAACTGAACTGAGTTCTATACTAAGCTGGGTAACTATATCTGACAGTCCTAATTTTGAAACTGAACTGAGATTTATATTGAGTCTGAAACTAAAACTGAAACTGTGGGAGTGTTCATCTAATCGATATACCCCGATTATTAACTGAGTTGGGGTCCAACCTGTGACCCCAGTAGGAAGGGTGTTAGCACTTTTCCAAGGGATAATAACAATGGATATGAGTTAACCCTCTCTAACAAGAAGCACTTTACATCAACCCTCGCTGGAAGGAAAACTCGTATGATATGTATCAATCCTAAACTGGAAGGAAGACATCTCAACCTAGACTGACTACGTAGTTCTGTAATGCAGGGATTGCTATTAAGGGTCAAACCGTTTACTGACAGGAATGCCCCCATCCCTGGGTTCACTCGGTGCTGATTCCTACTCCCAACTGAATAGACACTGAATTGATTTCTAGACTGAACTAGGCTTGACTGAACTATTACTGATCGTACTGTCTATCTAAACTGAACTGAGTTTATTGAGTTTTGATAACTGACTGAATACACTGAGTTCTGTTAGCTGGATGAATATATTGAGTTCTATTACCTAACTGAGTACTACTGTACATGACATCACTGAGAGTATTCTAAAACTATAGTAAATCTAGGTAAACAGCTAGATTATCGGGTATTAAATACCCCCAGGACCCGATTACGTAAATTGTAAAACATAGCACAATCTTGAAAGCATGATAGCTAGATACTTTATCACAATTCATTCATTGAGGCATTTTAACAAATATTTGAATGGCATGAACTTGTATACATGCTAACATGATATGATTTCATCACTCAACTCACATGAACAATGCGTCAAACACTTAGGGAGCATAATTTATACACATGACTATACTACAACATGCAAGTATCATGATAAAAATCCCAAACTCACAAATTCAAAGGCTTTTACATGAAATCATATAACAACACACGCATGCTATTTATTTCTCAAGAAACTTTAATTAATCATGGATTATAAACCCAACTATATCATAATCATGAATACAATCAAATTTAAAATAAAGTTCGTGAAAGAAATCAACTTATAATTTGAAAAAGGGTTCTTGAACTCCAAGGGTAGAGGGAAACCCTTGGATGAACACCTAACATACCTTGATACTTGAATTTATCAAGATTGATGGTGAATTTCTTGAATCTTAATCTTGACTTGATGGACTAGGGTTTGTTCTTGAGAGGATTCAGTGAATAATGAGAGTATTTTGCCAATTGAGGGGTTTAATCTCATGTTTTAGGGCTGAATAGAAGTGGGAAAAATATCCCAAATACCCCTCTGGATGCTGATTTAACTATTGAAAAGCTTGCCCAGCGATGCGCATACCGACGTACCGCGTCGATAGCATCAACGCGATGACCAACGCATCGTATTGATTTCACGTTGGTTCACTGGAATTGCATAGAAAGATTGGGAAAAATTATCTGTCGACGTGATAGGCGACGCGATGCATTGAGATCGCATCGATCCACTATTTTGGTCATCTGAATATGATTCAGACGAGGTCCAAAAGATCCAAAGATCACCCAAAGTGACCTATTGACACACCTGATCATGATTCAATCCAAGGATCAATGTTTTAAGGTCATAAGGGTCGTAAAATAGGATTGACAGCTTATGAAGACTAAAATAATTCTAAGTATAAATACTTAGCTGAAATTTCTAAGTCTGGGACCTCTTTTCAAGCTTTAACGGACTGAGTTAAGCTTAGGATTTTATGAGGTCTTACACTTTAATAACCAAAGAATACCTTTGTCAGGACATGCCCCCCGACAATGGCCAAAATATGTCCAAAAGGAAACCAAAGAAATAGTCTATGACATAAACAAAACCAAAAAGTAATAGGCCTTCCGTAAGAAGAAGACTCACCATTTCAAGCTAACTCATGAACAATCCAAGAATCACCTATCACTGTGCAAAAAAATTAGAAGTGTCTTCAGTTCCCTCATCGTGTGTGGATACATTGGTCAAAGACGTTTAACGGGGTGAATGCTAGCATGTAACTCAGGATAGGGATTAAATAATGTCAATTCAAAAGCAAGTCCAAACTCAATGTACATGTTTACATATATGTATACATTTATATATATGATTTTAGCATGAGATTTAAAACATCTTTATCTTGTTATATGTATATACATTTACATATATATAAGAATTTATATACATTTATATACATAAAATATACTGGGATAAGTAAAAAGATTTAGCATGAGATTTAAAGCATTATCCTAGAATATTTTTCTTAACTATCATAAAAACACCTACGGCGACCCTTCACCATCCATGATACAAATATATGTAGAGTTTGACATAAGCACATGATCAACAAGACCAATTCTCACGTCAGCAAACATGATTTTCCATTATTGTTCCTTTGGGACCTCAATCTTCATGGCCAGATACACAACCCCTTTTAAGCCCAATTAAACATTTACACATTCTGGTTCATTGAACCATGATTATATATTAAGGCACATATTATAGGTATCGTCATAGCAATTACACTTGAAAGATAATAACATTATGCCATTTCAATTATCATAGCTAGGGGGAATTCAGGACCCCATAAGCTTTAATCATTCAAATACATGGTGGAATCCACGACCCCTTAGGTTCAATTATTCATTAGCTTGGGGAAATCCATGACCTCCAAGGTTTAATTCAAAATCATTATGTTCCAATAGCCTTTTATATCATGTGATGGTTAGAAAAGTAGTTTAATGTGCATACCTTAATGTTCAAATCAAGTTTCTCAAGATTAGATTGAGGTTATCGCCAATTCAATTATCAAAATCCACATAATTAGGGGAATCCACAACCCCCTAGTTTATTTACCATGCCAATGCACCCCACATGTTCAAACCATCATTAAAGCATGAAAATATACATATAAACCATGGGAACATCATTTAAGAAAACAATCATTCAAAACCCTCAACCCACATTCCAAAGCTAACAGTTAAAAACCACTTGAATAATAATTTAAAACACATGCTAACAAAATAAGATTTGTGGAAGAGTAACATGCCTTGGATAGTCAAGAATTATGGAGAGAAGTCAATAGTTAATGCTTGAATGGCCAACCTTTTGAAATCCTAGCTTGTTCTTGCTTTGAGGAAATTTGAGAAAGTAGATAGTATGTTTTGAATTGTTAAAATATGGGCATGACCTTTTTTGATTTTTTATGGATGTGGGGTCTATGTAGGGAAAGCGAAAAATATCCAAATTACCCTTAATTAAATGCTAAAAATTTTGTCACCCTCGACGACATGCCATCCTAAGAACTGTGAGGACATGTTATGACTCGTCACCATGAGTCATAGTCTGGAAAATATCATAAGTAACCTACATTGGTTTGACTACAAGCCTTACCCTACGACTTGCGATCAGACCTTATAACTCATGAGGTTTAATTGTAGGCACATCAGAAATAAGGGACCATTACACTTATTTGGCTATAAAAGGGACCCTATGACTCATAAAGAGTTCATAAGTCTCATTATGCTCCAGTCGTACTCAGGTAAGAGACTTTAGGTAACAAACTTTTCACCTTAGGATTTTGTGTCCTATGACCTATAACGACACCCTACAACTCGTAGGGTGAGTCGTAGGTTGGACAGCAAGCACAAAATCAAAGAATTTTTCAAGGACCAAAAATCTAGGGTGTTATAGTTTATGAAACTGTTTATACTAACTTCCATAAGATAGCAATAAGAAGGAATGATCAGACCCAGTTCTAGCTAAGTGCTCCATTTCAACATTTCCTATAAAGCTAAAGATAGCTTGATTAGTAACAATTCTATCTAACCTTTTAAAGGTGCACTGTTCATCAACCCTAGAATTGCACCATGTTTAAGGACTAATAACATTGAAGACCCCCGATTTCTCCTCATCAGACATAATAACATTAAAGTACAATCCGAAGATCAACTTTCAATCTAAGATTTATCTTTTTTCAATCCTAAGTTTAAAGTTCAATACTAAGTTCATAGTTTAATTCAAATTTCAAAGTTCAATTTATTTTACACGACATCAATGTAATTCATCAAATATCAAACTAACAATTTAGTTAATGAATTTCTACCAATTTTAATATCAAAATTTAATCAATAAAGTTAAATAATAAAATCAATTAATTAAGGTATACAGTGAAAAAAATACCCAATATCTAACTAATTTCTAATTTAAATTGTAATAATAATCTACATTAATTGAAAATAAGAAAAAGTACCTCTTGAAGTGAGATTTGTCAATTGGTGAGCACGTACACAGTGGGTAGGAAGAGGGGATAAAGATATAAAGAGAAGTGAGAGAGAGGGAAAAATACATAGATGATATATTTTTTTTATATTTAAATATTTATTCAAAAGATCAATCTCATAATGTCGTTATACAAATCAATTTTGATATTAAGGTCAATTTTTAATACATATGTGTATACACACACATATAAAATTTTATTTTTATTAATTTTTTAAATGTGTACAAACTATAGAGGTCAATATCTTTTTTTAAAATTTAATTCCGACAATATTAGGTCAGTATTACGGACTTTTGAAATTTATTAATAACTTAACCACACACATAAGACCAGATTCTTTAAAAATAAATTAAAAATTCAATCTAGTAGTTTAGCACCATCCTGACGTCATCTTTTTCAACATATTTCTTAAGTCACTTTTTGCAGCTTTTTAGTAGTGTTCAAATAATTCAACTTCAAAATTTGCCTTTTTTTCTTGTTTTAAAACAATGATCAGTAGAAGAAATATTTTTATTTAAAGATACTAGGCTAGTTTAAGGAAAAATTTTAATTAAATATGTAATGATAAGAGTTATTTTTAGTCAAAAACATATTGAAGATATGGACGGAGCTACCCTTTCCCAATAGGTTTCAAGCAATATCCCTTCGTCAAAAATTTATGCGGTATATACAGAACAAATTTAATGTTATAGATATATATATTTTTAAATATTTATGCCTTTTTAAACAAATTGTATGCTTGATATAGTGGCTGAGGGGTTGCAAAACATTTTGAATGTTGTGTTCAATTCGTACTTGTGCAATAAATTTAACTTTTTTGGTTTACCAATTTATATTATGTTTTTCCATTTGTAAACAACTGAAATGCAGTTTCACTTTCTTAATTTGGTTAATATGGTTGTTGGGCCACATTAATTAGTAGAATTTATTTTGTTTATTTTTTTTGTACGTGCTTACTTCGTTATATAATGACATTTGTTAATAAATTTTTTGGCTCCATCATTGATTGGAAGGTAGAGTTACCCTATTTTGAATGATTCAAGAACATTTTTAGTTTTTTTCATAAAATCAATAACCTAAAAATAAGGTAAAATAATCTATTATTACATATTAAATCATATTAATTTATAATTTGTACTAGGGATATTCGAAGACACATAGAACCTATCGACAGGTTTACCTTAGGAGTACGTCTTAGAGTAGTATTTGTAGAACCAATAAACATCCCATCAAGTGGTGTGTGACTTGAAGACAAGCAAGACAAACTCTGTCAGAAATTAGGACGGAATAAAGAAACCTGTGTCGAGGCGAAGGAAGCCAAGTAACTAGATGACATGAACTTCTGATGGACAAAACATATGTCTTTCTTTAAGTCGTAGTCCTTTAGTTCATATTTGTCGAAACTTAATTGTCAAACGACTTGTATCGTACAACTATAAATAGCAATCCTAACCCAATTGTAAAGGAAACTTTGGCTCCCTCATTATCTGATTAAATATAATGGTAGATACCTTGTCTAAGTTTTATTTCATCTTATTTATCTTAATATTCCATCAACGATTATCCCTAAGGTATAAACCATTTGCGGCCCATGGAAAAGTCAAGAAGCAACTTTCATATGTGATAACTCATTTTATTTACTATGCACATTATTTCCATTTTGACATTATTTGATTTATGGTAATTATTGACTAAACTAATAATAAATTAAACTTTGAGCAAGATTAAATTGCAATGCATTCTATTGACATACCTACAAATTTAAATATATCATATGATATTATTTGGTAGCAACCATGAGGTAGAGTTGTTGTGTGGGTTTAATCTTACTTGTTCTTTATTAGCTCATTTATCTTGTGTTTTGGAAAACTAACTCTGAATTCATGACCAATAAGAAAAGGCCCTAGGAAAGGCAAAGCGATGAGATTCTGGAGCTGACCTTTAGGGAAGTGGATTTATAATACTTGGAAAAATCACACAAAAATGCTATAGTGATATCTTTGATAATCGAAAACTACAACATAAAACATGTGTTGATAAATCTAAGAAGATCAACATACATTATGTATAAAAATCCTAGGATATATGGGATCGCCTTTTGTAGTAATTTTATTGGTAAATATGAATACATCTTTCAATATGACTAGTAATGTCATGAATGGGGGGCATGGGTTGAGCTAATAACTAACACTAGGGGTGTTGAAAACGTCACACTTTTTGACATCCTCGATAGGTATATATGTAACACCCTCCAAATTTTAAGCATTTTATATTTGTCCCTCCCATATCAAAAACATTGATTTTTTACTTAAATAGTGTTTAGATATATGAATGGGGTGTCTCGAGAGAGGTTCAAAATTTTTGGATGGGGTTCAGGGTGATTTTGGACCATAAAAGTAGTGAGCCTATGTGATATTCCCATGTCACGAAGGATAATCTCCGTGATAGGGTCCGTGACACCAAGGTTAATCTTTGTGTTAGGGTCTGTGGCATGGAGGTTAGCCTTTACGATAAGGTTCGTGCCACACCCCTATGTAAAATTTATACAGTTTTGTTTTATTTACTTGGGATGAGGGTTATTGTGGCCCTTTCACCTATGTATGCCCTAAGCATTATATAGCTTATTCCTTTTAATTTTAAGAGATTAAAAATCTCTTATTCCACTCTCAAACCAAAACCCCAAGGAATCCTAAAGATTTCATCGTACATTCATCTTTCGAGTTCCAAGTTCCAAATTGCTTTCCAATTCTCATGTGTCTAAGACATATACCTCTTTCTCCATACTTGTATTTTCTTAATGGTAGGAAAATTGGTTTATAATTCATGGTTTTTATGTTGGGTTTTGAAATATGAGTTGAGGGTTTTGGATATAAATTGTTTGAATATTTTCTTTTGATTACCATTGAACCACTATGCTTTAAATTATTGATTTATACACTCTTTGGAGGTGAATGGCAATGGTGAATGGAATAGGGGTATAATGGGTTCCCCAAATAATTGATTTTGTTATGGAAATTGGTAATAACCTTAGCCCACTTGCATAATTGGTTTTGAAATGAGATTTATCAATTGGCTTGACTTATTTCTTAAAAACTAATGCATTGTATAAATGGCAAAATGGTTAAGGATGGTTTTGAAAACCTTGTGGGTACGAAAGAATCCCCCAAGTAATTTTTATAATAGATTCGGGGTTACAAAGAAATCAATAAAGGGTTGGCTAATGACATTGCTTACAAGCTATAGTTGATATGATGATACCATATAATGATGCCTTAATGATTGACTCGTTAATGTAATGATTGGGTTATACATTAAATATTTTAATATTGGCTTAAAGGGGGTTGTGTATCAAATCCGTGAAGGTGGATGATCGGAGAACTGATATTGGAAACTTACATTTTCCGACGTGATGGTTGGTCTTAATAACTATATGCATATTTCACACTTGATATATTTTTGGATGATTAGTTGCCTAGATAGAATTAGCCTTCCCTCGGGTTTTCTTCGGTTCATTAGACTAATAGGTACTTGGGTTCTTTTAGAGGGGGAGCTAAAGCCATATAGCCCATTGGTGCCAGTTTAGGACAATCAAGCTACGCAGTCTAGGTTAAGGTTTTAAGGTTCATGCTAAACCTTGTTCCCTTTCCCAATATGTGATATATATTTATGTATTGCATATAATGTTGTGCACTGGTTTTAATGGTTTTAATATTATGGTCCATGGCATTATTTTATCTTATATCCCTGAGTAACATGGTAGCACTCTACCTGTAACCGTCTTCATACGTTGTATCCCCATGTGATGCAGGAACTAGCCATACTCCTACTCTTTCTACTTAGTGACTCGGTTATCAAGGGATAGCTCATGAGTTAAACTAAAGTAGTGAGCTTCTATATTTTATAATAAACCATTTCATGCTTTGGGTTTCTTTATGTGTTGACTCTTTAGTTTGGATTTATTTTTTTGGCTATGGTCGTGGGCATGCCCTGACCAGACTATCTTTGGTTTTGTTAGAGGCTTTGTTGGCCATTACTGTAGACATGGGTATTATGGTTGGTTATTGATTGGTGGTTATGGGATATCGATCTATCATAGATTCTTTGAGCTTTCTTATCATATCTTATTTAATTTTGGAATTCATCCGCTACTAGGTGTACTTGATTCTATTGGGTTAGACTAAGCGGGTGGTCTCCGATCCTCGGTGGACTTGAGATGCCCATCATGGCTAGACCCTAGTTCAGGTCATGACAAAGTTGGTATCAATGCCTAGGTTCATTGTCAATTAGGTGTCCACAAAGTCCTGTCATGTAAAGTCTCTTTTATGGGGGTGTAGCATGCCACACTTATAAAGGAGCGGCTATGAGCCATTTAAGAATTTTCTCTTTTATTATCGTCCATTTTTTTGTCTATAGAGTTTAAGGTCTTGGATTTCTCTAACTCTCATTTATTAACATTTCAGATTATATCTCCTAGATAATTTGAAGTTCATGGGAACTTCTGAGAACAATGTAAGAGGATCTCTTCCAACTTATGAGGTACATACCTGGTCAAGGGTTGCTGCTTCTAACTACCCCCGCAGAGTTGCACCTATCTCCACTAATCCTTCTCTACTTGGTGGTACTCATACTCAGTAACCTCAGGGGGGATATTACTAAGTTGAGTCCACTTTGTGGGATGATTTCTCTAATGCCTTTCTGGATCACTTCTTTTCTTAGGAGTTGAGGGAGGCAAAGGCTGAGCAATTTATGAATTTAAAATAGGTTAGGATGAAAGTTAAGGAATATGCCTTGAAATTCCACTAGTTATCGCAATATAATCCCAAGCTAGTATCTAGCATAAGGGCTAGAATAAGGAAATTCGCTTCTTATTTGTCTCCAAAATTTATTTTAGAGAGCAAGACTGCCTTATTGAACTAGGATATGGATATCTCTCGATTGGTATTATATATGCAACAGGTTAATGAGTAAATGAAGAAGTAAGCAGAGGTAGAGAGAGGCAGAGTAAGAAGATTTCGTATTTAGATTAGGGTGGAGGTCAATAACAAAGTGGTAGAGATGGTGGAATGTGGTATAAGAAGAATTAGGCAACTCTAGTTCCTATTCAATGGCTAGTGCACCTTATATAAAGTCGTCCAGAGATTATCATTTTTAGAGTGGTGATGCTTCTAGGGCACAGGGTGCCTTATCTCAAACCAATAGGTCCTAGTAAGATCCATCATATCTTTCTTATAGACTTTGTGGTCAGTTGCATCATGGTTTATGTAATAAAGAGAGAAATTAGTGTTTTAATTATGGCCAGCTAGGACATATGCTGAAGGACTGCCCTAGGGGCAGGGTCTCTATGGGGGCTAGTAAGGTTTTGGTTGCAACATTATTAGCTTCTGCACCAAGGGGTGCTATTTTTAGTATTGGCATTGGTCAGAATCGCCTGTACGCTCTTACTACCTGTCAGGAGTCTGAGTTATCTTCTATTGTTATCACTGGTATGTTAAAACTCATCTCTCATGATGTGTATTTTTTTACATGATTTGGGGTCTATCCTTTCATATATGACCCTATTTGTGGCTATACATTTTGGTTTTAGTCTCGAGGGTATTTCAGACCCCTTTTCTATTTCTACCCGGGTGAGTGACTTAGTGGTTTCTAGAAGGGTCTATAGGAATTGTGTGGTATCTATTGGTGGTAGGAAAATATTGGTAGATTTAATCGAATTAGACATGATAGATTTTGTTATCATCTTAGGGATATATTGGTTGCATTCATGCTATGCCTCTTTATACTGTCGAACCAGTAAGGTCATTTTCAAATTTCCTAATAAGCCGGTTATGGAGAGAGAGGGAGTTCTCTAGTACCTAAGAGAAGGTTCATATCATATCTTAGATCCCAGAAATTGATTTCCAAGAAGTGTCTTTAACATTTAGTTAGGGTTAAAGATTTTTACATAGTGGGTCCTTCTTTAGAATCCATTCTCGCGGTTAGTGAATTTCCTGAGGTTTTCCATGATGATATTCCTGGTTTCTCTCTCGATAGGGAAATTGAGTTTAGAATTGATCTTTCAACTGCTCTGGTTGAGTTGAAGAAACCTAAAGAGCAGTTGAAAGATCTTTTTAACAAGAGTTTCATCTACCCTAGTGTGTTCCCGCAGGGTGCTCCCATTCTTTTTATGTATAAGAAAGATAGTTCTCTTTGGATATGTATTAATTACCACCAGTTGAATAAGGCGGTAATGAAGAATAAGTACCCTCTTCCTAGGATTGATGACTCATTTGACAAACTTCAAAAATCCAAGTATTTCTCTAAGATTGACCTTAAATTAGGTTATCATCAGTTAAAGATTAGGGAGGAGGATATCTCTAAGACTACCTTTAGTTCACGGTATGAACATTTTGAGTTTTTGGTCATTCTTTTTGGATTGACTAATGCCCCGACTACATTAATGGATCTCATGAACCGAATATTCCATCAGTTTTTAGTTTTGTTCATGATTGTGTTTATAGATTATATTTTGGTATATTTGAAAAATAAGGTGGATCATGACAATCACCTCTTTATTGTGTTACAGGCCCTAAAAGATCATCATTTGTATTCTAAGTTTTTAAAGTGTGATTTTTTGTCAAAATATGTTACCTTTCTGGGTCATGTTGCTTCTAGTGAAGGGATCATGATGGATCCACAAAATATTATGGTGGTTAAGAAGTGACCTATACCCATGACTCCCACCGATATTCGAAGCTTCTTGGGTTTGGATGGTTAATATAGAAGGTTTGTGGAGAGCTTCTCATCGATTGTCACACCTTTGACGAAGTTAACTCAGAAGATGGGAATCTTTCTATGGTTCGATGCTTATGACGGGAGTTTTGAGAAGCTAAAAGATAAATTGACTTCTTCTCTGAGGGTATTATTGGCTTCGTAGTTTATTGTGATGCATACCATGTGGGACTTGGCTATGTCTTAATACAGCATGGGAAAATAGTTGCAGATATTCCTAGGTAGTTGAAAGTTATGATAGAAATTTTCTGACTCATGATTTAGAGATGCTAGCTATCGTATTTGCATTGAAAATTTAGGCACATTATCTATATAGGGTCCATGTTGACATTTATTCAGATCATAAGAGTCTGCAATATGTATTTACCCAGACGGAGATGAATCTCAGGCAAAGGAGATGGCTTGAGTTGCTTAAGGACCATGACATGAGCCTCCACTATCTCTCTAACAAGGCTAACATGGTTGTTAATTATCTTAGCAGGTTATCCATGGGGATTTAATCCCATGTGTATGAAGACAAGAGGGACTTAGTGAAGGATATTCACCATTTGGCTAATCTCGGAGTTCGTCTCTTAGATTCTGAGAATGGCGGTATGTTTGTGAAAGAAGTAGAAAATTCATCTCTTGGAACTAAGGTGAAGGAGAAGCAGGTATTGGATCCTATATTAATATAAATCAAAGATTATGTGGGTAACCAAAAGGTAATGGCTTTTTAGATTAATGGTGATGGTATCTTGAGGTAATGGGGGAGGTTATGTATTCTCGATATGGATGGGCTGCAAGGTAGAATTTTCGCCAAATCTCATGAATCATGTTATTCTGTTCATCCTGATTCGACAAAGATGTATCATGACCTTAAGGAAATTTATTAGTGGAATAATATTAAGAGGGATATGGCTAATTTTGTTGCTAAGTGCATGGTGTGTCAATAAGTGAAGGTGGAGCACTTGAGGCTCAATAGGTTGTCTCAAGATATTGAGTTTTCTGTGTTGAAGTGGGAAGTGATTAATATGGATTTTGATACTGATCTTCCACGGTCTCGGAGCCTGTTTAACTCTATTTGGGTCATTGTGGAAAGGATGACTAAGTCTACTCACTTCTTATCAATAAGGAGTAATTATTCTTCTGAGGACTATGAAAGGATGTTTGTTTAGTAGATTGTGAAGTTACATAGTGCTCCAATTTCCATCATTTCAAATCATGGTACTTACTTTTTATCTCATTTTTGGCGGTTATTCCAGTGAGGTTTGGGGAATAAGGTGAACCTTAGAATCATTTTCCATTCGCAAATGGATGGACACGTGAAAATGACTATTTAGACTTTGGAAAATGTGTTTCAAGCTTGTGTAATTTACTTTGGTGGTAGTTGGGTAGACCATTTGACTCTTGTAGAGTTTGTGTACAATAATAGCTATCACTCTAGCAGTGGTATGGCCCAATTTGAGGCATTATATGGTAGGAGATGTACATCTTCTATTGGGAGGTTTGAAGTTGGTGAGGCAAGGTTGTTCGATTCTAATTTAGTTCATCAAGCTATGGAGAAGGTGAAGGCGATTCGGGATAGTCTTAAGACTACCCAAATTCACAAAAAGCCCTACACAAACGTGAGGTGAAGAGAGTTAAATTTCGATGTGGGTGATTGGGTGTTCTTTATGGTATCCCCCATGAAGGGAGTGATGTAATTTGGAAAGAAAGGAATGCTCAGTCCCCGTAGTGTTGTTACCTATTTGATATTAAAGAGAGTGAGAAATATTGCCTATGAGCTAGAAATGCATACAAGTTTGGGTTTTATTTACCCCGTGTTTCATGTGTCTATATGGAAGAAGTGTGTGGGTGATCCTTCCCTAGTAGTACCTATTGAAAGTATTGGTATTTCAGATTCCTTGGAATACTTAAAGGTCCCGGTGGAGATCTTCGATAGACAAGTTCATAGATTGAGGACCAAAGATATCGCTTCAGTAAAGTTCCTTTGGATAAACCATAAGGCGAAAGAAGCTACTTGTGAAGCGGAGGAACATATGAAGTCTAGGTTCTCATTCTTGAGACATATGTCGGGAAAAGGAGCATAATGTATGAATTTCATTTTTCCTTATTATTATCCAGGATTATCATTTGATTTTGGTGTAATATTTCTATTCTCGTATGAAAAGAGTCCTAGCTCATCATTGGGGGATGAATGATCCTAAGGGGGGATAATGTAACACCCTCTAAATTTTGAGCATTTTAGTTTTGGCCCTTCCATGTTTGAAACATCAATTTTGACTTGAATTGTGTTTATATATGTGAATTAGGTGTCTCGGGAGAGTTACAAAATTTTTAGATGGGCTACGGGGTAGTTTTGGACCACGGAGGTAGTGAGCCTCTTGGATATCCCCGTGTCACAAAGGATAATCTCTGGGATAAAGTCTGTGACACATAGGATAACCTTCACGTTAGGGTCTATGACATAGAGGTTAGCCTCTGCGATAAGTTCTGTGCCATGCCCTTATGTAAAATCTGTGCAGTTTTGATTTATTTACTTGAGATGGGGAGTATTGGGGTCCTTTCACCGATGTACGACCCTTAAGCATTATATAGCCTATTCATTTCAGTTTTAAGAGATTAAAAATCCCTAATTCCACTCTCAAGCTCAAAACCCTAAAGAAACCTAAGGATTTCATCGTACCTTCATCTACCAAGTTCTAAATTCCAAATTGCTTTCCAATTCTTATGTGACTAAGGCATGTACCTATTTCCCTATACTTGTGTTTTCTTAATGGAATGAAAATTGGTTTATTATTCATGATTTTGATGTTGGATTTATAACTATGGGTTAAGAGTTTTTGATATTAATTGTTTGAATGTTTTTTTGTGATTACTATTAAACAACTATGCTTTACATTGTTTATTCATACACTTATTGGGGGTGTACGGGAATGGTGAATGGATAGGGGTACAATGGATTCCCAAATACTTGGTTTTGGTATGGAAATTGGTAATTACCTCATCCCACTTGCATAATTGGTTTTGGAATATGATTTATCAATTGGCTTGACTTATTTCTTTAAAACTAATGCATTGCATAAATGAAAAAATGGTTAAGGATGTCTTTGAAAACCTTGTGGGGTACGAAGGAATTCCCGAAGTGATTTTTATAAAGGATTCAGGGGTACAAAGAAATCCCCAAATGGTTGGCTAATGACATTTCTTGCAAGTTATAGTTTGTATGATGATACCACGTAATAATGACTTAATGGTTGACTCGTTAATGTAATGGTTGGGTTATGCGTTAAATATGTTAATATGGACTTAAAGAGGGTTATGTATCAAAGTTGTGAAGGTTGATGTCCCGGGGGGACTGATACTGGAAATTCACATTTGTCGACATGAGGGTTCATTCTGATGACCATGCGCATAAGTTACATGATATATTTTGGGATAGTTAGATTCCTAGATGGTGTTAGCCTTCCCTTAGGTTTTCATCGGTTCGTGGGACCAAAATGCATTAGGGCCATTTCAGCAGGAGGAGCTGGACCCATATAACCCGTGGGTGCCAGTTTAGGACGGTTAAGTTACAGAGTTCATGTTAAGGTTTCATGGTTCATGCTAAACCTTGTTTCCTTTTCCAAAATATAATATATATTTATGTACTGCATATGATGTTGTGCACTGGTTTTAATTGTTTCTATGTTGTGCTTCACGACATTATTTTATCCTATATCCCTTAGTTACATGATAGCACTCTAACCGCTAACCGTCTTTTGACGCTATATCCCCACAGGATGCAAGAATTGGTCATACTCCTACTCCTTCGACATAATGACTAAGTGATCGGGGGACAGATTGTGAGTCAAACCAAAGTGGTGATCTTTAATCTTTCGAAAGACCCTATTTCATGCTTTGGATTTCCTTATGTATTGACTCTTTCTTTTGGATTTGTTTTTTTTCTATGGTCGGAGGCATGTCCCGGCCAGACAATCTTTGGTTTTGTTAGAGGCTTTGTTAGACATTATTATGGACATGGGTATTACGGTTGGTTATTGGTTGATGGTTGTTTGATATATCGATCTATCATAGATTCTTTGAGTTTTCTTATCATCTATTGTTTTATGTTGGAATTCATCCACTGCTAGGTGTACTTGACTCTGTTGGATTAGACTAAGGGGTGGTCTACAATCCTCGGTGGACTTGAGATGCCCGTCATGGCCAGGACCTAGTTCGGGTCGTGATAATACGGGATACAATGTCATTTAGGAAGCTCATATATCTATTCCATGAGAGTTGTGTCATCATCATAATATCAAGTAACTCTGTTTTCTTTATCCAAAGACTCGAAGAAAATAATGGGGGATCCAAGACCCATCACAAAAGTGTATGTTATCAAGTTGGGCACGAGACACATGCAAAAATCAAAGCTCGACCCTCAAAGCGAAGCAGAGGAAATGATTGTGTAATATTTGATGCGGAGAGGTATATGACATTGTGCGCTAGATAAGTCAGGGATGAATTAGACGACATTAAGTCGACAATGGAGTACCTTGAATGAGGTCCTCTCCTTCTCGAGTTTCTTGAAAAAGAGGCATTCCTAGGCTCAAAACTGCACCATGAACTAAAGTAGGATTTCAATAATCTTATTAAAGCTAATATTGAATGTCTCACTTTGTCCCAATTTGATAATATAGGCATCACTCTGAAGGTGGACATGCACAAGCAAGGAATAGACCCTAACTTAAAGAGGTAACCCATATTGAAAGAAATGAATAGCTTTTAAAAGGAAGAGATAACATGTGTCTTGAACACAGGGTCCATCTAGGAAGTGAAATATGCAAAGTGATTTGCTAACGTAGTGGCGGTACCCAAAAGATTTGTTAAGTTCCGGATGTGAATAGATTTTATTGATTTAAATAACTATTTCCTAAAGATTCTAATACTATGCTCTACATTGATTTAATGATTGAGGTCATAGTCATGCACAAGATAATCAGTTCTTTCAACGCATACTTCCGGGTACAACCAGATTTAAATGGACCCAAAATATAGGAGAAAATATCTTTCGCTACTAACCATGGCACATATTGTTACAATATAATGCCTTTTGGCTTAAAATTTAGGAGATACTTACCAATGTTTAGTAAACAAGATGTTCGAGAAAAAGTTTAGAAGACTATAGAAATCTATATCGACCACATGCTTGTCAAATCAAAAAATGCAAAGGATCACCTGACACACTTGCAAGAAGACTTAGACATCCTAAAAAAAATAATGTAAAGTTAAACCAAGAAAAATGCATCTTCAACATTGGGTCGAGGAATCGAGGAGGTACATAGGTTGTCCTGATGAGTTGAATACCGAGGATACCATGGATAAGATTAAGGCCATAAGAAAAATCACTAAGTTGAATACCGATGTTAAGGAGGTACATAGGTTGTCCAGATGAGTTATTGCACTCAGTTGTTGTATATCAAGATTGTCAGAAAGGCAAAACAATTTTCACTATTTTAAAGAAAAACAACCATTTAGAATGAACCCTAAGTGTAGACAAGGCTTGCAAAAGCTGAAAGCTTACCTATCAAGTCCACCTTTTCTAGTAAAGCCTTAGGAAAAGGAGTAATTGCTCATTTACATAGCAAAAGTAGATATCGCGGTAAGTGTAGTTCTTGGTTGAGAATGTAAAGGTGCATGATTCCTATTTATTATGTAAGAAAGAGCCTACTTAGTGCAAAATCCCATTATCTACACTTAGAGAAGATAGTCTTAGCTCTCGTAGAGGCCTCCCACAAACTCAGGCCTTACTTCCAGTGCCATCCGATCATGGTAGTCACCACCTCCACACTATGGAACATTCTCCACAAACTCAAGTTATTGGGGAGAATATCAAAATGGTCTATAAAGTTAAGAAAGTTTGACAGTGAATATAAATCTCAAGACGATCATTACATAATAGGTTTCTGGCTGACTTTAATCTTGTCATGTCTTTGCGGGTCAAATAAAAAGATGTATTGGCTTGAGTGGGAAAACATTGGACTTGGTGTCTATACACGAATGGAGCCTCAAACAAAAAAACTGTCTTGGGAGTGCTCCTGATCACCCAAGGAGTAAAGGTTGATACAAGCCACTAGAAGTGTACAACTCATTAATAATGAGGCCGAGTATAAGGCCTTTCTTATGGGATTAGGTCTGGAAAGGGTTTTGGGAGCAAATTCTATCAAAATCTTCTGGGTCTTACAACTCATCAACATTTTGATTGATGGGACTTCTGGGTAGGCAAACCTAATCCTAGTTTTATATGAGAAAATGATGAAATAAACAATGTATCAATAAGGAAGAAACTAAATCTGATGGAAAAACAGTGGAAAATTGCTCTTGCCTGAATGATGACTCAAAAGTAAAGAACGAAAAGGAAATACAAGTACCAGACCAACCTCCAATATTTCAAAATATAATATGTAGTGCTCTTAAGAATGAATCTAAGAACTCAGGAACCAAATGAAGGCAAGCTAGGCCTTGGATGGGAAGGGCCCCACAAAATAGCCGGCATAGTCAGAAAAGGCTTGTACCAACTGGCTAACCTCGATAATAAACCATTGTAAAACAACTAGAATGGAAACCATATCAAGAGGTTCTAGTGTTGAAAATAATGACAGTATTATAACATGTGCTACACTCTTATTTTCTTAGTATAGGTTCTTTTGCCCCCAAGAAAAAGAGTTTTTACTAGAAAGGTTTTTAATGAGGAAAGCATCAAGCATGCTAGGAGTAGGGAAGGCACTCGATTCAAATACTAAAATGTTCCATCATAAAATATTAGGTACTGTGATGGGTATCCCGTGTGAGTTATAGGCTAGGGACTATTGAGGTACCTTGCTTCATGGTGGATCGAGCATGAGCCCGTACTAAGTTAACCCTATGCCCATAAAGTGGTACAGGTATTTTAAAGCATTTAAGGTAATGATATTTTTTCATGAATGAATTAATTCTTCTTTCTTTATTATTGTAGCTTGTTAGTTTCCATCTAGTCATATTTCAAGTTAATATAAACATGAGACTCTAGATCACCCCTAAACCACACATTCTAACTTAAACATAAGACATTCTAAACACTTATAAAGAGTGTCGTTTCATGAAATCCATATTAAAATAATATGATCCTGTCTTAATAAGAGCCTCCTAAATGCATACATCGTACTTGAACAAAAACTCTTGCACATTGTGAAGCTTTCCAGAGAGCAGACAGTTTAAAAAGAAAAGGTGCCATAAAGTAAAAACCAGTTGGTTCGTATTTCCAACCATCATATTTGAAATACCTTTTTTAGTCATCAAAGAAGGTTATGACTCTTTGTAGAAATCACAAATACAAAATAACAAAATTCACATTAGAGGCAAACTCATAGATGCTACGAGTTCTGGCAAATGAAAGGGTTCCACAAAAATGTCAAGAAAGGGATAACAAGAATGTAAAAGGAAATACACTCTGTCTATGCCTCATAAAATGTTGGGGTGAACTCCAAAACGTATCCCATCACTCTCCTAGGACATATGATTTAAAGAGGAGCAAATTTTTGGCAGGATCTAGAAAAAGGCAGTTTCTAAAGGTAATAATTACATGAGAAGTCTCGATCACTTTTCTGTTAGGTTGTGGAGCCTGATTAATATGTGACGTACTGTTATATATTAATGTTCACGTGGTTCAACCTCCGCGGTGAGGTTGCCGAGGGGTGTGAGGGGCAGAGCCCCGATCCAAATTTTAGGTTGTACCTTTTATTCTCATTCTCTGTGTAATTGTATAGACTCCAAGTCATTAATATAAATAGCTTGTCCGCCGCGGAGGTTACCCACGGGTGTTACCACGAAATTAATTCTCTCTCTCTCCAAAAGAACTCTCTCTCTAGTTTTCTTTATCCTCTCCACAGATTTAGTGTGTGTGAATTGCTAATCGATCCTAACAACTGGTATCAAAGCTTGGAAGATTCATCATGATCACTGAAGATGGAAGGATTGAAGTTTGGAATCGAGAAGTTTGATGGATCTGATTTTAGTTTTCGGAAGATGCAGATCGAAGACTATTCTGTACCAAAAAGATCTTCACGAACCCTTGACCGGGGTGAAGTTGGAGTCCATGAAGGAAGAGCACTGGAAGCTCAAGGATCGGCAGGCCCTAGGCCAGATCCGGTTGACTTTGTCGATAAACGTGGCATTCAACATCGTCAAGAAGAAAACCACATCCGATCTGTTAAAGGAACTATCAAATATGTACAAAAAGCCATCTGCGATGAACAAGGTATATTTAATGCGTAGATTGTTCAATTTACAGATGCCTGAGAATGGATCTGTTGCTGATCATATAAATGAGATCAATATGATTTTTAGTCAACTGTGTTCTGTGGATATTAATTTTGAAGATGAAATTAAAGCACTGATTTTGATGTTATCTCTGCCCGAGTCTTGGGATAATGTTGTTGCTGCGATTAGTAGTTCCCGTAGATCTGAGAAACTAAAGTTTGATAAAATCCGAGATGTTGTTCTTAGCGAAAGAATTCACAAACGAGAAACTAGGGAATCATCTAGTAGTGCTCTCAGTGTTGACCGAAGGGGGAGAGACCAATCGAGGGGTCAAAATACATATGACAGATCAAAAACGAAGAATCATGGAAAATCTCCACAAAAATCCAACGTCACATGTTAGAATTGTGGAGATAAAGGACACTTTCGAACAGAGTGCAAGAAAACCATGAAGAAGAAGAATTGAAAATCTGGAGATGATAATAATTCTGTTAATAAGACATTGGGGATGCTCTAATCCTTAGTGTGGACAGCCCGGTTGAATCCTGGATATTGGATTCTGGTGCATCTTTTCATTCATCTTCTAGCAAGGAATTGTTCCAAAACTTCAAGTTTGGAAATTTTGGAAAGGTGTATCTTGCTGATAATAAGCCATTGGCAATTGAAGGAAAGGGAAATGTCTGCATAAAAACTCCAGCAGGAAACTAGTGGACATTGGAGGATGTCAAATATATTTCTGGTCTCAAGAAGAATCTGATCTTTGTTGGTCAGTTAGATAGCACAGGCTATGCAGCAGAGTTTGGGAAAGGTTCGTGGAAGATTGTGAAGGGTGCTATGGTTGTAGCACGTGGCACAAAATCTAGAACTTTGTACACTACTGTAGGGTGTATAAACATGGCTATTGTTGGTGAGGGTGCTTCCGATTCATGTTTATGGCACAACAGACTTGGACACATGAGTGACAAAAGAATGAAGATGCTGGCTGCAAAAGGAGCTTTAGAGGGGCTGAAATATGTTGATATGGGTCTTTGTGAGAGTTGTGTTATGGGTAAACAGAAGCGAGTAAGCTTCACGAAGATTTCGAGAGAGCCGAAGCAAATACGGCTGGACATGGTCCATACAGACGTTTGGGGACCATCTCTTATTTCATCACTTGGTGGATCCAGATTCTACGTCACCTCCATTGATGATTTCATCAGGAAGGTATGGGTTTACTTCTTGAAACATAAGTCAGATGTGTTTGCTACTTCCAAGAGGTGGAAAGCTGAAGTTGAAAATCAAACTAGCTTAAAAATCAAATGCCTGAGGTCTGATAATGGAAGAGAATTTGACAAGTCAGAATTCAAACAATTCTGTACATCTGAGGGAATCAGATTGATGAGGACAGTTCCCGGAATGAGCGTGCAAGGAGCATGAGGATACACTGTGGGCTGCCTAAGACGTTTTGGGCAGATGCTGTGAGCATAGCTGCATACTTGATCAACATGGGACCATCAGTTCCTCTGGGGTTCAAGATTCCTGAAGAAGAATGGACAGGAAAAGATCTCAAGTATTCTCACTTAAGAACCTTTGGTTGCACCGGTTATGTTCATGTTGATCTAGAGAAGAGAGATAAGCTTGATACTAAAGCTATAAAGTGCTACTTTAAAGGTTATGGTTCTGACATATTTGGGTACAGATTTTGGGATGACAAGAATAAGAAAATTCTAAGACATTGTGATGTGACATTGAATAAAAACGCCTTTACAAGGACAGAGAGAAAAAGGTTTAAGAAACTACAAAGAAAGTGGGAATTGAGCTTGAGTTGCCAAAGAGTAAACCCAAAGATGTTGCAACAGATACTCAACAACCTCCAGAGACTGTCGTTGAGGAACTAGAGGTGGAATAAGTAACACCTGAGCAGGCTGAGAGGAGATCATCTATGACCATTAGAGCACCGGATAGGTATTCACCATCATTACATTATCTGTTGCTGACTGATGAAGGAGAACCAGAGTCTGTTGCTGAAGCCCTGCAGGTGGAGGATTCAATCAAGTGGGAGCAAGCCATGGATGATGAGATGAGCTCACTTGAGAAGAATAATATGTGGATGTTGACTGAGTTACCTGCAGGGAAGAGAGCCTTGTTGAACAAATGGGTGTTCAAAATCAAGGAAGAACTAGATGGCAAAAGAAGGTTCAAGAATCGGTTGGTAGTTAAAGGATATTCACAAAGGAAAGGTATTGATTATACTAAAACATTTTCTCCTGTTGTGAAATTAACTACTATCCAAATTTTATTGAGCATTGTTGCATCGGAGAATTTGCATCTTAAGCAAATGGATGTAAAGACTGCGTTTTTACATGGAGATCTGGACAAGGAAATCTATATGCAGCAGCCAGAGGGGTTTGTAGTTCCAGGCAAGGAACACATGGTATACAAGCTCAACAGGAGCTTGTATGGGCTGAAGCAAGCACCTAGACAGTGGTACAAAAAGTTTGACTCCTTTATGAGCAAGAGTGTCTTCCGCAGGAGTGAAAAGGATCAGCGTTGCTACTTCAAGAAATACACTGATTCTTATGTATTTTTACTCTTGTATGTGGATGATATGTTGATTGCAGGATCCATTATGAAGGAGATAAACTCTCGCAATGGCAAGCCTGTCTTCTGAGTTAGAGATAAACTCTCTGTTGTCACTTTGAATCTATCCCAAGAGCAGTACGTCAAGAAGGTGTTAGCCAGATTCAGAGTTAATGATGCTAAACCCAGGACTACTCCATTGGCAAATCACATAAAATTGTCAAAGGAGCAGTCACAGAAGACAGCTCAGGAGCGGGAACACATGGCACTTGTTTCGTATGTTTCTGCAGTTGGGAGTCTGATATATGCTATGGTCTGCATTAGACCTGACATAGCATATGCAGTGGGAGTTGTTAGCAGGTACATGGCAAACCTTGGAAAATAGCATTGGGAAGCAGTGAAGTGGCATATAAGATATCTGAAAGGTACATCCAGTACTTCACTTTGTTTTGGAAATGGCGAAGTGATTCTGTAAGGTTTTGTTGATGCTGATCTTAATAGGGATGTGGACTTAAGCATGAGCACTTCCAGATACATTTACACCATAGGTGGTACAGTAGTGAGTTGGATGTCCAGGTTTCAGAAGTGCATTGTTTTTTCATCTACTGAGGCTGAGTATGTGGCAATAGCTGAAGCCGAAAAGGAGATGATATGGCTAGCAGATTATCTGGAAGAACTGGGCAAGAAACAACTTAAGAAGATTCTTTACACATATAGCCAGAGTGCCATATAGTTGGTGAAGAACCCGGTCTATCATTCGAAGACAAAACACATTAGAAAACGGTACCATTTCACGCGTAGGGTAGTGGAAGAAAGTGATATGTGTTTGAAAAATATAGAGGGTGCAAATAATCCAGCAGACATGTTGACTAAATGTGTTGATATTGGTAAACTAAGGTTGTGCAAAACCTTAGTTGGTTTTCTGTAGTTGTGTCTACAGATGTTGCGATATTGCGAACATATTGATGATAGAGGAATATTTTTTATTTGAGAATGTCATTCTTGGATGATAGAATCAGTCTCCAAGTGGGAGAATTGGTAGGTTGTGGAGCCTGATTAATATGTAACGTACTGTTATATATTAATGTTCACGCGGTTCAACCTCCGCGGTGAGGTTGCCGGGGGGTGTGAGGGGCGGAGCTCCCCACCCGAAGGTGGGGTCCGCCCCGACCCAAATTTTAGGTTGTACCTTTTATTCTTATTCTCTGTGTAATTGTGCATACTCCAAGTGATTAATATAAATAGTCTGTCCGCCGTGGAGGTTACCCACGGTTGTTACCACGAAATTAATTCTCTCTCTCCTAAAGAACTCTCTCTCTACTTTATCCTCTCCACAGATTTAGTGTGTGTGAACTGATAATCAATCCTAACATTTTCCCACTATGAAGGGATCGAACGAGACATTTTCAAGGACTTTCAAATGCTTTCTACAGATAACTTTATGGTAAAGGGTCGAAAATCGATCCCTGATAGTGTTACACCTAACCTTGCTCCTCACTATGGTCACACGTGAGGCTTTGATCTTTTTTCTCTTTATACACAAGGTCTCCTTTGATAGTTCTAGCTCTTTTACTATGATTCTAAAGAAGTATGCTTCATTCTTAGCAACAACGACATTAGCTAAACTCTAATTGAGTCGAGTTAGCAAGTTGCCTACTTCCTGGCTAACCGACTTCACCCTCCGTATACATTCTCTCATCTATGGATCAAAAATCTCAAGTCTCTAAGACAAGATATCAATATGAGCATAAAAACTTGTAGACCTATAAATTTCCTAAGGATACTTATCTTAGTCAAAATAATAGAAGAACATTGCAAGGAGACAATTTTTATTCAAGAACAGATGTCAACTCATCAATAATAATGTCTTTTGTTGGCATTATCGTCCACTACCCTTTTGATTTTTGTTTCTCCAAAGAAGGGGACTCGTTGTCATGGACTTTTCTCTATTTTGAGGTTTTTAACCTGAGTACCCACTTTTCTTTCTTCAACAAGAAGAGGTGCATGGATCCTTTAGAACAAAAGAGGAGGTATTCCATCGAGCATTGCGTGTACCTATTTTCTTGCCAGGATTAAAATAAGACTCGTCAATGAATATAATGAATAAGCAACATAAAGAAAATAATCACCATACTAATCATAGTCAAAAAATATCCAACCCATTATCTTAGAAATAAAGCTCCAACATTGCTCCTCAGACCTCGAACAATTAAGAATCTTGGTAACTAAAAGCCTAATTTCGATAGGTAAGAAGATCTAGGGAGAAGCTATAAAAGAAAGAAAGGGTAAAAAATTAATGAAGTATTTGTACAATAGAAGGAAGGGCACAAACGGTGATAGCTCCATTCTTCTGGTAATGCAGCACTATGGAAGATATCTTCATTTCTGTTATACATAAATTTATCAATCCAATTACGTTCTCATCTAAATATGAAAGCAAACTTTTGATCCTCTACACTTGACTATGAATAACTTCTCCTAAGTAATTTGAGGGAGATATAATAGGATGAAGTGGTCAAGGATAAAATCAAACCCCTTAGCAAAGCTAATATTCAAATGATAGAAAGTTGCCCTCCAAGTAGTCGAAATTACCTAGACAAGATACACATTGTATTTTTCACAAATCTAATGATAAAATAAAAAATGGTCCTCGATGGAACCTTAAGAAAATTAAGTATGTATACACCCCGAGGTATCCTGGTTTCAACAAATAGATCCTTTTTTAGGAAAGAGAGTAAAGGACATCAATTTCAAAATGCCAACTAAAATCCAACTTAACTCAAGGGATATCATTTTACTAAATCACAAAAGTGCAGCACAAAACATATCTAAAACTTGGATTATTCAATCTAGTCCTTCCACACAGGGGATTACAGTTATTATGATTGGAGAACTTCTGAGGGATGACCGATTTAGCCATACTTACAATCACTAGAGGATATACCTATAGAAGGTTAAAGGCCCTCTTGACCTGTGGTAAAAAGAATGACATATTTATCTCAAGCAGGCTCATCGAATACATCAGAAACCATCTTAGAGAAATCAGCAATGGGGGGTGATGGTTCAGAAATATTGGAAGTCATGGCAAGAGACATTGTACTTTTCACACATCTAAAGGATAACCTTGAAAATAGACCTTGATTGAAGACTAAGAAAAATAGGTATGTATACACCTCGAGGTATCTTGGATTCAACAAATACATCCTCTTTGAGAGAAGAGGGGAAAGGACATTAATTTTGAAATGCCTACCAAAATCCAACTTCATTCAGGGGATATCGTTTTACTAAATCACAAAATGTAGCACGAAACACATTTCATTCTCGAATTATCTGATCTACCCCTTTCAGGCAATGGATTATAGTTATTTTAATAAGAGAACTTATAAGGGTTGACCAATTCAACCATACGTACTAACCCTAGAGGACATACCTATAGAAGGTTAAAGACCCTCTTGATGTTGTGGTAAAAAGAATGAAATATTCATCTCGATCTAGCTGCTCGACTATATTAGGAACCACCTTAGATAAATCAATCATGGGGTAAGATGGTTCAAAATCATTGGAAGTCATTGCAAAGAGTAATGGTATATACTTATGTAGGCTGGGAAAGCTATCTTGAGAGTGTAGAAAATACAAAAGATGAACTAGTGGAAGAAAAAGTGGCTATTGGGATTCTGGGTGTATAAAAGTGTTTCAAATTCATTAGGAACACGTGTCAGAAAATGAAAGTCAACAAGGAGCAGTCATCTTTTGTGTTTCGCCACAAAAGAGGATTAGAAAGATGGATTTCTCCTTGTCCCCAAGATCCCAACATTGTAACCTCAAAAAGCAGAGGGACTATATGTATTTGTAACTTTGATCATAACATGGCGTACTTGATAACTAAGTGGTGGCTAGAAATTTTTTTAAGGGGTTTAAAAAAATAAAAATATAAATATGTGAATACGTCAACAAAATGTAATTTCAAGAGATATAATAATATATAGATATAAAATACTTAAACTTAAATAAGAGTAATTAATAAGTAAAAAGTTAACCCTTTATAAAGTTGTATAAAATATCCGAACATGCATCTTTTTTTATATATTAATTATAACTACAGGACAGGAGCAACCCAAAAAGTGGACTTAGAACCAATGAGTTATCCAGCAACCTTATTTTAGGTGATTCAAGTTTAATATATATACATAAATACTCATTTTCTACCTTATATACAAGGTAATTTTTTGCTGAGGAAGTTTGGGTGAACCCCTGGCTACACCATGGGTCGTCCACTGAGAGTCTTACATTTGGATCATGGATTCAATGGGTATTTTTGAAACCAAGAAACAACCGGTCAAGTTGCACATGAATTAAAGGCAAACAAGAAAAACTCTACCAAAAACTAGGATGGAGATAAAGAAACATGTACGAGGTGAGAGACGCTTGGTAGCTAGCTAGCACGATCCTCGAATGGATAAAACACGTGGATCGCTTGGATATGTATTAGCCCTTTAGGGTCCAGTTTTCAAAAGTTGACTGATGGGATACTAGTATTTTGACTATAAATAGCGACCCTAACCCTTTTGTAAAGCCAACTTCGGCTCTTCTGTTATTTGAATTAATTTAATAGTAGTTATTTTCTACCTAAGAGCTATTTTTTCTTTTTTAGCTTAATATTCTGTCAATGATTAGCCCTAAGGCATAAGCCGATCCCGGCCCTCGGCAACGTACAGAAATATGGGTGTACAAAAATCGAAGCGTCCGATAAATCGAATCGATAAAAATGTTATTGGTTTATTTTTATTGGGTTAACGGTTTTTTAATGGTTTTATAAAAAAAATTATTGGGTTATTGGATCGCTCGATTTTTTCTTATTGGGTTATTGGGTAAACCGTTAACCCAATAAAAATATATATATTTTTATGACTTATTATATATTTCTCTTTTATTTCTATAAATTAACAAACCTATTATTTCAATTATACAAACTCTTAATTTCTTCTAACAACATATATATATATATATATATATATATGAAAGCAAATTCGAAACAAAAACAGAGTGTATGTACCTTAATCTGTTGCAGCGGAAGTGTTGAATTTGTTATTGATACAATTGCCCCAAGTCAATCTTCGTCTTTTAAGAAAACGGGGAGTAGATTCACAAACTAAAAGCTTCTTATTTGGATTTTGTTGATATTTTTGTTACTGTCTTTTGCTCGCTTGTTTTTTAACGGAGGGAGAGAAGTTGTAACATAAATGGGAAGTGGAAGAAACCGTTCCCCCCAAGATTCAAAATTGAATCTTATCTACTCTTTTCCCTCTTAATATGTCAGATAACCCAAAAAACAATTAAAATTTGGTCGGGTCGGTCTACATGGGCGACCCATGACCCGTAATTCAACATCTCCCACTTCGCACATTTTGGACTAGACCCGCACCAGTACGATATCAACAAATCACCAATTCATACGGCAAATACTTCGTGCGACCTGTGAGCATTACGAGCTTTACCTTTAAGGTTTTATAAGCTACATTTAGGAATCCAATCACTTGAGGAAAGAATTCTCTACTAATATGAGGATACTAATACTCACAATACCCCAGACTTCATTTACTACTTCAATAGTTACATATCTGATCCCTCATCCTCTTAAAGAGGTGAACTCGAGTTCATGGTTAACTTTATATACACAATTACACTTGACTCTTATATGGTTAGTGTAATAGTCGGCTTGTGTAAACAAGTTAAAATATTCATTTTAATCGTCTTCCCTTTTTACTCGAATCTATCTGTTCCAAATCAACTGCTTTCTTAGACATGCACCGCATTACCGAATATCTCATGGCTATTAGTAACATGCTAAAGCAGCAACACCGATCGAAACTTTAAGAAACAGTTAAAGGTCTAAGGTATTTCAATAAAAAGTTAAAATAACTTTTTAGGGTCTCGCACAATGAAGAAGCAGGGATTCATTCTTTCATTAATCCCATTGGTCTCCAAGCACACGTGGTATGAAAAATGTGTTACGATGTTATCACCTTATATTGGTGCGTGTGTCTCATTCTCTTAATCATTCAACATCGTACAGATCTAGGTCTAGATACCTCTAAATGTCTAACCTGCGTTTCTTTCTTTAATAATACTCAAATCCATATTATCATAGAAACTCACATCTGTCTTTACAAAAACAAATCATTATCTTATGGTGGAACTTTTCTCTACACGTTCCTCGACGTAAGAGGCGATTGCTCGTGTAAGAGAGCCAACCTCGCGACTTGTTCGACACACTGTATTAATAAAACATATTTTTCCATGCATATAAGATTGAATTATAAATTTAAGATTCTTATATTGATAATAATTATAATCAAGTCATCAGCAATACATGAACATAATCATATCCTACGTAATCCTAGAGCGATAACATATTTCTCAAACAAGTCTCTAGATATCGCCTTAGTAAAAGGATTATCTATCATTTCTCGTGCAGGAATATATTGTAAATTTATTTCTCCACCTGCTACTATGTCTCTTATAAAGGTATACTTAATATCAATATGTTTGGTCTTGCTGTGATATTTAGGATCCTTCGTATATGCGATAGCCGCTTGACTGTCACAATATAAAATCATAGGACCCTTAGGATTCTTTGCGATGTTCAAATGCTCAAAGAATCTGTTCAACCAAACAGCTTCTTGTACTATAGATGCACAAGCCACAAATCTTGATTCCATAGTTGACAGGGCTGTGCAAGTTTTTTTCTTTCTTTTCCATGAAATTACACCACCATTTAGCAAGAAGGCGTAACCAGAAGTTGATTTTCTATCATACTGATCACCAGCCCAATCAACATCTGTATAACCTCTTATGGATAAATTTGATCCACTATAGGATAGTGAATAATCAGTAGTTCCCTTCAGGTATCAAAAAATCCTCTTTACTGCTTTCCAATAATCTCTTCCAGGATTAGATTGATATCTTCTAACCAGACCTATGGCATAACAAATGTCTGGGCGAGTACACATCATAGCGTACATCAAACTTCCAACTACACTGGAATATGGTACTTGAGACATGTCTTCTTTTTCTTTTTCAGTCTTTGGACACATTTCAAGGCTTAAAGTTTCACCTCTTACTATAGGAATATCCATGGATTTGCAACTATTTATTCGAAAATGTTCCAAAATTTTCATTATGTATGTTTCTTGAGATAAACTTAAAATTTTCTTGGAACCGTCTCTTTGGATTTTAACACCTAATATATAGTCTGCTTCACCCATATCTTTCATGTCAAATGACTTTGAAAGCCATGACTTAACAGTTTTTACATACTCCAAATTATTTCCAGCTAATAAAATATCATCCACGTAAAGAGAAAGAATCACAAACATTTCATTAGACTTTTTCACATAGATGCAATGGTCTTCATCGATCATTGTGAAATCAAATGAAATCACTTTCTTATGAAATCTCAGGTACCATTGCCTTAAAGACTGCTTAAGGCCATATATAGATATGTTTAATTTACAAACCTTCTTTTCTTGGCCTTTAACAACAAAACCTACAGGTTGTTCCATGTAGATTTCCCCTTTTAGTTCTCCATTGAGAAAAGCTGTCTTTACGTTCATTTGGTGTAATTCTAAATCTAAACGTGCAACTATAGACAAAAGCAGGCGAATTGAGGTGAATTTTACAACTGTGAAAAAATTTCGTCATAATCTATTCCAGCCTCTTGAGTAAAACCTTTTGCCACCAATCGTGCTTTGTGTCTTTCTATTGATCCATCTAATTTACGTTTGACTTTGAGAATCCATTTGTTCCCAATAGTTGTACACCTAGAAGAAAAATCAACTAGATCCCAAACTTTATTGATTTTCATGAACTCTAATTCTTCTTTCATCGCTTTTATCCATTTATCTTTTTCAAAACTCGATAAAGCCTCAGTCACAGAATTAGGTTCATCCAATTCTGTAGGAGATATCAGAAAGACATAATCCTCAATTTCATAAGATCATTTAGGCACACCTTTTCTGGTACTCTTACATACTTGAAGTTCAGATTCCTCAATAGGATTTTGGGATTCACAACTCCCACTTGAACCAGGAATCATTTCTTGATCAATAAAATTATCAAGCATGTCTTGTGACATTATTTGATCATCTGAATTCAACATTTCGTAAAGAGGCTCGTTTCCTTTATTTCATTTCTTTTTGAAAAATCATTTTCCATGAATGTGACGTCTTGTGATTCAATTTCAGTAGTACTTTCATCTTTCAATTCACCAATGAACATATATCCTTTGGAGTGTTTAGAGTATCTTATAAAGATACATTTCTTTTCTTTTGGACTTAGTTTTCCAAGCTTACCAAAACGATCTTTAATATATGCAGCACAACCCCAAGGTCGTAGATCATTAAAGTTTGGTTAATTACCAGCCCATAGTTCATAAGGAGTAGAAGATACTAATTTAGAAGGCACTTTATTCAATATTTAGGCCGCATTTAATAATGCATCTCCCCAGAAAAAGATTGATAAATTTTCCTGCGCCATCATAGACCTTGTCATATCCAACAATGTTCTGTTCCTCCTTTCAGCTACACCATTTTGTTGAAGTGTATAAATAGTAGTCAATTGTCTGATAATGCCTTTTTCAATACACAGTTCTTCAAATTGTTTTGACAGATATTCACGTCCTCTATCAATTCTTAGTGCCTTTATACTTTTGTCTAATTGATTCTCAACTTCATTCATATATGTTTTGAAGCATTCAAGTGCTTCTGATTTATGAGATATCAAATAGACATAACCAAAACGCGTGAAATTATCAATGAATGTAATGAAATACTAAGCACCAGTCCTTGCCCTCACATTCATTGGACCAAAAATATCAGAATGGATTAATTGTAATGGGAATTCGGCTCTTTTATCCTTTCCCAATGGTTTATATGTAATCTTTCCAGCAAGACAATTTTCATAAGTTGGCATTTCAATTTTGGAGAAAGAACCTAGGTATCCTTTTTTTGCCAATCTATTCATTCAATCTTTCCCTATATGACCCAATCTAGCATGCCATGTAATTATATTAACATTATTATTACTAGAATAACATGGCATTAGACAACGGTCAACATAATAGTCATAAGTTGAAGGATTACAATCTAAAACAATAAAGCAGTCATAACGATGTCCAAAACCATAAAAAACATTATCTAGAGTAATTCTTACATAATTACGACTAAAAAACAAATCAAAACCAACATCTAAGAGAACAGACACAGACACTAAGTTTCGTCAAAATTTTGGAGCATATAGGACGTCATGCAACATTAAAGACCGGCCTTCACACAAATCTACTTTGCAAGTGCCAATCCCTTTGACTTCAAGTCTTTTATTATTTCCTACATAGATCCACCTTGATCCAGGTAAAACTCGACGAAACTCCAAAAATGCTTCTCGATCTCGACTCACATGGTCGGTGGCTCCTGAGTCTACAATCCACATAGAAAAAGATTCAGTTAATAAAATAGTGCTAGAAATATATGTAGCACTTAGAGAGGCATTTAAAAATGCTACCTTTTTTCCTTCAGGACATTTATGAGCAAAATGCCCCAGATTTTGGCAATTGTAGCACTTCATCTTGCTCTTGTCTTTCTTCTTGAACAAATTTTTCTTCTTCTTGAAGTTTGGCTTGTTCTTTTTCTCAGAGGGTCCTTCTTCGGTATCTTTACCCTTCCCGTTCTTTTTCTACTTCTTCTTACGTTTGAATCCTAAAGAATTCTTACCACTTGATTCAGCCATAAAGGCATTAGAAGTAGCTTTAGCAGCACCAAGCCACTCATCTTCAAGTTCAACGTGACGTGCAACATCAGAAAAAGTTTTGATGTTGTCATTGTAGGTTAAGTTAACCTTCAGGTGTTCCCAACTATTGGGAAGAGATCAGATCACTACCTGTACCTGCTGCTCATCCGAGAGAACATGACCAACACTTTTGAGTTGAGCTATCATAGTCGACATCATCCCAAGGTGTTGTTTGATGTTTTGATCATGACGCTTCTTATAAGTGTCAAACTTGATAGTCAGCTATCTCAGGTGGGTAATGGAAGTACCCCCATATGTTCCACATAAGTGTGCCCAGATGGCACTGGCAGTAGGAAATTCCTCACACTCATGTATAGGTCATCAACCACAGAACTTACTATGATTCCACGTGCAATGGAATCAGCCTTTTTTCGAGCCTTGTAAGCTTCAAGGTCTCTCTTGTATTTTGCAGTATTGCCCTCTTCTGGTAGACTTAAGACATGGTTAATACCTTCAAGAGCATTTGGCTCTTCTAGTACATACCACATCTTACGACTCCAAATGTCGCAGTTCTCTCCGTTAAGTTTTTCTCTTTTGTTCAAGTCAGCAATTATGCTTTTAGATGCCATGTCTATTATTAAGAGACAATTACGCAAGTATATTATCAATTACGCATGCAAGTTGCACATTCAAGTAAATCATTTCACATAAAGGTTTCATATTTAGTATATAATCGAAAGGACACTTAAGAATCCAATCATCATATATTAACTAAACACTTAGCCAAAATTAAAAATTAATTTCTTAATGTGTATTAAGACGATAGCTTTTAATTAAGTCATTTTAAACTCAAATAAATGAACGTAATTCAAAAAGAGATAACCAACTTAATTTATATATAACATAAAGTTAAGAAATAACTACATGTTGCAAGTCACAAGTCAATCTAAAGATAAAAGTCATACCACAAAGATTCTAGACAACTTATGTACACCCAAAAAGCCTCGCTAGGCCAGATATCATGGTAAACATCAATTAATCTCCCACCCAAGGTTCACGGAGAGAATTTGTTAAAATAGCTAATGCTTTCCAATCTGAGATTTCTACATAGTTTTCTAGTTCTACACATTTCAATTCAAATAACTAAATAAAACTAGCAACTGAGACATTAGGTGACATCTTAAAAGACTTGAACTCTTTTAACTTCTTCTTTTTTTTCCCTTCTTATAGCTCTTTTATTTCGTAACAAATTTTGTGTCTCCCTGGGGATACCATTTAGAATGACTCGCGACCTCAAAAACACGCCCTTCAGCGACGTACTCTTCTACCTTGTCTCTTTGCTCGACATCCAGAACTCCCACTTAGAGTGATTCGAATTTGTCCCCGTTTAGTCATTTCTGAAATAGAAACCAAGAAATATTTAAGAATGGATTTTCCACTCAATGTGACGCATAAGTCACAATTCATCGTAGAAGATTAAATCTGTTATAGAATTAAAATTATGGACTAGTAAGGGCAAGAATAATATTAAGACTAATTCAACCACATATATCACAAAAAATATTAGGACATATATAATATTTTTTATTTTATTTTATTATACCTTAAAAGGGAATCAATTACTATTCATGAATCAACATGAAAAAAATCTGTATATAAAAAAATATAGAAGCAGTATTATAATATTTTCTACCCTTGTCTATTTTAATTAATTTGTTATAGAAAAAAAAATATATATGAGCCACAGTATGTACCATTTATATATTTATATATATATACTGCAATCAATATTAGTACTTGATATGAGTACTATATCATAAAAAAAAATATAAACTAAAGGGCCCATTTTAATAGCAGGCTTCATCAAATTCTTAATAAAGAATCTTCTCTCACAGAAGCCAAAAAAAAAATAAACACACAGAGGCACTAAAATTTTTTTTTCATCATTTAACAATTTCTTCGTTGATAAATTAGATAGTGCGTCTTATGAGAGAATGGCGACGTGATTTACAAGTTTGATTGTGCATCTCACCGGATTAATACATGTCTTACCGAACTTGGTGATGTGTCAGACCGGATCAGCGACACGACTGACTAGAGTATTGATATTTTTTAGCAGCGCATCTGACCGAACTTGACATCGCTGACCGAATTTTTTAGGTATAAATTTATGATCTTTGTACTCTGAACTTCGAGAAAGAGGGCAATTTAACCTATCTCTGATACCATTGAAAGCAAATTTGAAACAAAAATAGAGTGTATGTACCTTAATCTGTTATAATGGAAGTGTTGAATTTGCTATTGATACAATTGCCCCAAGTCAATCTTCGTCTTTCAAGAAAATGGAGGGAGAAGAGTTGTAACATATATGGAAAGTGGAAGAAATCGTTCCCCCCAAGATTCAAAATTGAATCTTATCTACTCTTTTCCCTCTTAATATGTCAAATAACCCAAAAAACAATTAAAATCGGGTCGGGTCGGGTCGGTCCATATGGGCGACTCATGACCCGTAATTCAACAATATATATATATATATACATATGATTTATTATATATTTCTTTTTTATTTCTATAAATTAACAAACTTATTATTTCAATTATACAAACTCTTAATTTCTCCTGACAACATTTAGGTCAAACTTGATGATTTTTGTAAATTTAAACACATCATGTAGGATTTTTTGTTGCAACTAAGATTCATTTTTTTTCATGTTAGTTACTACTATTTCTATTTTTATGAGTATTTTCTTATTGGTTTAATCGAAAACCGAACCATTGAGAACTAAAAATCGATAAACCAAAAACCGATAAAAAATATCTTATTGGTTTGGTTATTCGTTTAACATATTTAAAAACCAAAAAATCGATAAACCAAACCGATAATATGTAAAACCGAACCGAACCGACTGATGCACGCCCCTATGCAGAAACAACACTGGCACATCTTAACTCATTTAATTTATTTACACGTTATTTCCATTTTGATGATATTTGCTTTCTTTTGTGATTAGTGACCTAACTACTAATGAATCAAACTGCAAGTAAGATTCAATTATAACTTGTGATCTCGATTCACCTACATATACCAAATCAATGATAAGCATAATGTAAGAATCTTTAACCCTTAATTAACAGTGTTAATATGTTACATTCTTTTTGTATTTTGTCTTATGGAATGTTTCCAAAGTTCATAAAACTTTAAGTAGACATAGTTTGTACTTGTAAATTGAAATCCTTGAAAAAATATCTCTATGAATCTTGTAGCCCATGCAAATTATAATGAATGGAGAATATGTAGGCATTTAACTATAGAATTTGCAGGTCAAATTTGATTTTTAAATTTGAAATTATTACTGGGAAAAAGAAAGTTTGGATTTGTAACTGAAGCATATAGTAAAGAGATGTACAAAGAAGAGTTACATGAGCAATGAGAGACTTGTAATGCAATTATATTGACATGGTTGATGAGCTCAATTAGTGTAGTATTGCTAAATGGAATTGTTTGTGCAAAAAGTGCACATGAGGTGTGGCAAGACTTGAAGGTGATATTTTTCAAGGTAAATCATATGAGATTGTATCAACTACACAGGTAAATCAATACAATGTCTCAAGGGACTGATTCAATGGACACTTACTTCATTAAGTTAAAGAGTTTGTAGAATGAGTATGATGTAATGATTCCTGCTCCATTATGTGATTGTCCAAAATCTAAAGAATATACAGATCATTTATCTCAATTGATATTGATACAATTTTTAGGTGGCTTGAATAATTTCTATAATCAGGCGAGAATACAGATTTTGTTAAAGGGAATTACACCTACTCTTAATCAAGTGTATGCTAAGATAGCAAAAGATGAACTTCAGCAACTTGCTTGTGCATCTATCACAGGTGAAAAACAAGATCATATTGCAATGCAGATCAACAGAAACTCAAACACAAGTTACAGGAACCAAAATTACTAAGAAAAGAAGTGTGACTATTTTTATTTCACTTGGCACACAAGAGAAAATTGCTAAAAGTTAATAGATTATCCTACTAACTGGAAATAAAGGAGGAAAGCAAATAATAACAATAGAGGTTCAAAAGGATTCATGCACCAAAATTATATTGGTGGATGTAACTCTCAGGATTTGGGGAGGTTCAAACATTCATATTATGAAAATTTGTATGTAGGTCAAATCAATACTCAACCTTCACCTAATAGTTTTAATATCAACTTCTTGGTGGAGATGCTGGTCAGATTGCCTAAACTAGCCATGGAGGTCACAAGAAGATTAATAATACAATGTTTTCCAAAGGACAAGGGTTCACACTACTAAAAATATTATAAAAAGAGACCTAAAATAAAAGACCTCAAAAGCAGGTAAAAAATTAGAGACCTCACGAGGTCGCTTATCCCCTCAATTTGTTTTTTTAATTTATTTTAAAATAAAGAGACCTCATGATGTCAGTAAATGATAAAAAAAATTTGCCACTTAATAATAGGGACTTCAAGAGGTCAAAAATAAAATGCGAGAAAAGTTAGCATCAAAATAATTAAAATTATTTTAAAGAAATATATAAAATATAAAGCGGGTTAATAAAATTTTAAACATTGTGACCTTGTGAGGTCGCTATTATTTTAATATTTATTTACCTTTTTAATATTTATTATTATATTGAAAAAACACAAAACCCAAAGCAACTCTCTCAAACTTCCTGTGGTCACAAATTCAATCCTATCTCTTGATCAAAACAACCTGTTTTCCATCCTCTTAGTTTTTCTTAACTCAAATTCCATGTAAGTTTGCAAGATTTGATTTTTAGTTATTTATGTATAAAATAGAATGTTAATATATGAATTTCTTGCGTCTTCTTTAAATTTTTCAAAATGTGAAAATTATAGATGAATAGTTGGGGATTTTATTATCTTGTCTTAGAGCTGGGTTTCTATGCTTTTCACTTTCTTGTTCTTCTTTTAGAACTGCGTTTCATATTGTGAATTTATGTTTTCCGATCGAATAGTTATGGTTTTATATGATTTTTCAGATTGCTTTTTGAATAGTTGGGGGTTTTATGTAATTTTTCAGATTTTTTTCCAAATATTTGGGGGTTTTATAAAAACTTTTAAATTGCTTTTCGAATTGTTGGGGGTTTTATTCGATTTTCAAAATTGTGAATCTGATTATCCAGAGAATCGAACAACTAATAAGCAAGGAATTTCGCACAAAACTACAAAATGGCTATTTAGGAAGCATTTTTTTTAATTTTCTATTAATTATAGTGATGTTATCTCTTGGAAGAACTTTTCAGTGTGCTAGTGATCTTAGTCTATTTTTGTTGATGTAGGAAACAAAATGAATATTAGGCTTACTTAAGCTTAAATGAATCATGATAATTACGTCGAAGATCTAAAAAGAGAACCACATGAAAATAATTGTTTGTCATTCAAAAACAACTAATTATTAGATTGAGGTGGACTATCTAATATACTCACATCATATGCTATCTTTTTGAGTTAAGTTATGTCCAATGTTCATTTTCTTACTAGGATTTGTACATTGTCATCTATGTATTAGTTTCTGAGAAGCAAAATGTCATTAAGTTCAATGAAAGGAGTTGAGAAAAAATGTTTAACGTTACAAGTAAAATCTAAAAGGAAATGGCCTTATAACTTTTTATTGTTTTAACTTTTCTTTTCTTTTTGTGTCACCCTTATGAGTTTATGAAATTGAAATACATGCCTAAGTTCTCAAAGGGGTGAAAATCATTTGGACTCCATTGCAAATGCTCTAGCTGGTGACTTATTTTAATATTAAAAATATACTGTTTTCTTTAAGTTGCCAAGGATCATGTTCTTATAGAGAAAAAAGAAAATACTGTAGTAAAATTAGAATAGGACATGCTTTTTTTAGACTCCAATGGAGCAAATTGGATAGTGATGATTACTATAGTCAATGTCAACTAGCTTGAGACTTGAGGTCAAGCTAAAAAAAAAACAACCCAAGAACTAGTGGGATGAGGACAACCAGAGTTCAACTTCATAAATATCATCAAAGTTTTAAAGTTAATAACCAGCCTTGTCTATATTCGACACACATTTTTCTTATGTATTACAAGACTAATATATGTGGTGGTAATTATAAGGTCCTATTTGATTCCATTAACCTTACGGATAAGAGTGTTTTTATTCCTAGAACTAGCTGTGAACATTTTTTGTTTTGCATAGGAATTGAACTAAGTCTATGCTTTTTCTTTGCTTTCAGTTTGGCTTGCTGGTTTTATTCACCATGGCATTCTGTCAAGTACCTTGAGGCTCTTGTTTAGGACCTACAATAGTTACCAAAATAATATTGGATTGAGACTGGTTTGAATAGAGTTGACATGGATAGTGATGATTCATATAGTCGACCTGACTTACTTGAATTGAGTCATACTATTTTATTTACCTATAAGTGAGGAAATAAAGAAGTCTTATTTTTCTTCTTGTCAGCATCATGAAGTTGAAATTGCCTGAACCAAATTCTCTTTTCTACAGGTGAAAATAAAATAATATTCTTAATGAAATTGTTTTCGGAGGACTAAAATTGACACCTTTTATTCGGGACGGGCGAGTGGGCTCTCGAGAATTTAGGGGTGGATCCCGGTAGGGTCGGTGGGGTTCACTCAAATTTTCTTCGGTTAAAAATTACACTATTTGTACATGATTAAAATTATTTTTCATGTATTACTTCTTTATATTTTGAATGCCCTTAGTGAAAATTTTGTCCTCATCATCAATCTAGATATTATGCTAATGAATTGTCGTTGTTCACTTATTTGCTAATAGAAAACATCCAATATGTCTTATCATAAATAACACTAGAAAAGTGTTGTAGTTACATTGAGCCATATATCTTCTAGATTACAACCAACCCATGATTTTTATAGTGTTTTGGAAATCTTTGGAGACGTAAAGTTGGTCCAGTCGGAGAAAACTGTTGCTAAAAATCCTCCTACGAGTTTATTTATCTATCGTAATTTTTCTTCTTTCAGGTTAGTAATCCTAAGTTTCTTTTTGATTTGTTGTTAGTTTCTAGAAATCTAGACACTAAATTATGCCACTGAGGTGAGCTTACTAAATGGATAGCTAGGCAAGAAAGTGATCAAACAAAAGCATAAATGATGACTAAAAGAAAAGAGAAAAAAAACAAAAGAAAGTTTGGAATTGTTAACTACCACTAACCCACAAATAAAGCTTTCAGCTATATTTTTTCAGATAAAATTAGTGAATGGGTAGCTACAACAAAGGCTGAGAAACAGCTTGTACCAGAGTATCTAAAGAACTAGATAGATAGAGAAGAAAATGTTATTATCTTGGTAGGATTAGCTAATATTTGACAAATTCTTTTATCTTTCTTACATATTTTGGCATACTACATAACATGTCTGAGGTAGATATAGTATATTACTATCTCGTATATCAGAGATTAGTTATACGCATTCATAGAGCTAAATTTTCTTTCATTAAGAGAATCCAATAAGGGGGGCTCTTTATATATGAGTGTAGCTTAGAGTCAGGAGAATGTAAGGAGGAAACTGGTAGGTTTATGTGATTTTGGTAATTTTCATTGAATTATTTCATAATCATTATTTAATAGAAATTACAATTCAATTAATTTTGTTTGCAGAAAAAGGAGCTTAGGAGGCCGATAAAGTAGGCTAAGGCTTTAAAGGCCACACATACAAGAAAGAACAAAACTCCAGGAGATCCTGATGTTTGAGTTGAGCCAAGAACTCAATTGACCTATTTCTAGTAGTAATTACTTTATTTCTTATTTTTATATTCTAATCTTATTATCATTAAATTTAGGATCAATATCTGCTATCCACAGAGAATTTTTGCCAAACCCTGCCAGTGATAATCAAGACCTGCCACTTAGCCAAGAACATAAATAAAGAGTATGGTCAAATGTGGTTGGTGGCTTGCGTAGGTATGGGTATGCTTATGGCTTGCCACAATGAACCTTTCATACATTTCATTTGAAACTAGAAGGCCTCAATTTCTCCCAAGGATGATGAGTCAGTCAAGGGAGATGATTTTGACTTTTAAGCAGTAGATAGTTGAGCCATCTAACGAAGCTAAGTCCTTACATACTAGGGAAAGGCAAAGGGATATACAATATGCGAGAATGAAGGCCTAGTTTGACACATTACTTGCTTCAGGGGGGATTCCCCCTTATCTCGGTGATGTTGTTGGCACTCCTCGACCTCATCGTTCCCTACCTATTTCACATTGAGTATATGGTCAATAAAAAGATGTGACTGAGGAGACCAACACTGATGAAGATGATGAGGATTATTATGCAGACAGTGCACCGTCGCGTTGTTAAGGTTAAGTGTTGTGTTAGATAATCTAAACTGTGTACTTTATGATTGTTTGTGTGTTTTTCAATACAGGGGAGCTTTGAAGTAGTCTAATCAATAGCATTGTATAAATAACTTTACTTCTATATTTTCTCATTCATTTTCAAGGTACTTTAAAGTTATTTTTCATTTAATGTTCATTGTATGATATTTAGTACTTATGTTTATAATTTTAGTTTGATTGATTGATAGGAAATCTTGGAGCTCGAGTTTGTTGATATTTGTAGTTTGATTGATTGGTGGGAGCTCGAGTTAGTTGATTAGATTGTATATATTATTGAATTGAATTAAAATGGCAGGCATATGTAAAATTTGTTATTGTCATCAGTTAATTTTTCAGAAAAGAGACCTTATGCTGTAGCTATTTTGTATTTGTATTTTCCAAAAAATGCACAAAAGTGACTTTAAGAGGTTTCTTTTTCGAAATTTCATTTTCTAGGCGCTCAAACAAGAGACTGCAAGAGGTCGCTTATGTTTTGAATAAATTATTTATGATAAAAAGTAAAGAAATAATAGTTACCTCATGAGGTGTCTTTTTATTCAAAAAAATAAAAAATTAACAAATAGAGACCTTATGAGGTCTCCTTTAATAATATAACAATGAATATTAAAAATAGTTTAAAGACCTGACAAGGTCTCTTTCTGAAAAATTGAAAAAATAACCTAGCGACCTCGTGAGGTTCCTTTCAAGCGACCTCAGGAGGTCTATTACAAAAAGCAACCTATGTTTTAGAGACCATCAATTAAGGTCTCTTTTAAGGTCTCTTTTCAAGGAAAAAAGACCTTATGAGGTCTCTTTTTTAGGTCTCGTTTTGCAGTTTTTTTAGTAGTGTCACTAATGGAGAATAAAAGAAGATTATGGAGCTTTTGAACAAGGATCAACAAGGTATGAAGCAGGTGAACATGACAGGTATAGCCACCTGCTTATTTATTTTCATATTAAGCCACAAGAGTGGATAGTAGATTCTAGTGCTACTCATCACATCACAACATGTAAAAATATATTAATGAGGAATGAAGTGGTCAAATAAAAATAGATAAAGTGAATTTCCAAATGGATCAAAAGCTGACATATCACACATTGGAGAGGCAGTAGTTTTAAAGGATAAAACTGTGAAAGATGTATTATTTGTGTATGATTTTAAACTGAGTCTGCTCTTAGTTCCCAAGGTCACTAAAATGTTATCTTGCTTTGTATCATTTTATCCTGACTTTTATGTATTTTAATATCTCTAAAATGGCAGGGTGAAGAGGATTGATAAAGAAAAAGGAGGCTTGTTCATCCTTAAGAGTGATTTTAAAGTGAAGAATGAACTTGCAAGTTAGGAAAGGCTGGCAAAAGGTTTCACCGTGCATGATAGCAATCTATGACCCAAAAAGACATGGACATCCATCTGCACAAGTATTGAGATCATTAGATCTTTTAAGTCATAGTAAGGATAATGAATCTCTAAATAATTTTCATATTTATCCACTAGCTAAACAGACTAGATCGCCATTTCCTGTTAGTGAAGCTAAGTAAAAAACATATTTTGATGTTGTACATGTAATCTGGGGAACATATAAAACCCCAACCTTTGATAAGAAATTTTCTTTCTTGATAATTGTAGATGATTGTAGTAGATATAGTTGGATCCATTTACTGCAACTTAAATCTGAAACCATTATGGTTCTCAAAGATTTTATATTAATGATTAAGAGTCAGTTTGGAACTAATGTGAAGATTAGAAGAAATGATAATGGGACCGAGTTCTTTAACAAATAGTGAAATTCCTTGTTCACGTCTTTAGGCATATTACATTAAAATAGTTGTCCTTATACACCACATAAAAATAATGTAGTAAAAAGAAAACATAAATAAACCTTGAATATAGCTATAGCTTTCAGGTTTTAATCACAAATGCCTATTAGATTTTAGGGTTTGGTTGTTCAAGTTGTTGTTTAACTGATGAACAGATTACCATCATCATCTATTGATGGTAAGAGTCCTTATGAAGCATCACTTTCTAAAGTTCCCTCACTAACACATATAAGAGTATTATATTGCTTATTTTCTGCTTCAGCATTGCCTAAAAATGATAAGTTGTCTGAAATACAGTATTAATATTGTATTTTACTACTCAGAAAGGATACTTGTTGCTGGATCTGAATTACAACAAGCTCTATATCAAAAGAGATATCACATTCCAAGAACATGTATTTCCATTTTACAGTATAAAAAGTTAGCATAACTCCACTAATTTAATCCAACCATATGTAGACAATAGTGATGATGTAAACTCAGTAGTTTTAGCAGATCCTCATGATGATCATACCTTGAGTCTAGAGTAGCCTTTTTAAGATGTATCAATACCTATTCCACTAGTTTATGCTATAGAGTATCCTGTTGACTAATCATCTTAACTAATGTCTTCCTATCTAAGCAATAAAGAGCATGCATCTTGTCCACCCAGAAGAACACCTAGAATGCCAAAGCATCCTATTTGGTTGAAGGACTCTACAGTACCAGGGAAGAGAAGAAGTACCACATACCTTATTTGTAACTACTTATAGTACAACAATACTAATACTACCTACCAAAGCTATGACAATAATTTGTCAAACTGATAGAGCTATAGTTTTCCAGTCAAGTGGCTAAGGATAACAGGTGGATCCAGGCTATGAAGTTGGAAGTTCAAGCACTAGAGGATAATAATACCTTGAGGATAATAATACCTTGGAGATACTTGAATTACCTCCTGGTAAGAATGTCATCGGTTCAAAATGGGTATCTAAAATCAATTATAAGGAAAATGGAGAGGTTTAGAGGTTTAAAGCAACATTAGTCGATAAGTGTTAGAGTTAACAAGAGGGGATAGATTACCATTACACATTTTCGACGGTGGCATAGATGGTGACTGACAGGTGCATCATTGATCTTGTTATCTCAAAGAGATGGTTTTTGTACCAAATAGATGTCTATAATGCTTTTCTAGAAGAAGATTTGCAAGAAGTACATAAGAAGATGCCTGAAGGTTTTCAGCAGAAAGGAAGTCGTAAAGTCTGTAGGTCTCATAAGTAACTATATGGACTTAAACAAGCTTCTAGACAATGGAATATTAAATTTACAATAACATTTTTGACTGCAGGATTAACTCAAAGTGCTTATGATTATTCCTTGTTTACCTTGAAGAAAACAAAAAGGGATGGCGATCGTTTTAGTCTTTGTAGATGATTCTCTCATCACTAGAGATAATTAAATTATGATTTATGAGGCAAAAGTAGTGCTATGAATACAGTTTAAGCTCAAGGACTTAGGAGAGCTTGCATGTTTTTTAAGGATTGAAGTTTTATGATCAAATCAAGGAGTTATTCGAAATCAAAGGAAGTATATCCTTGACCTAATTTCTGAAATTGGTGCCGTAAGACCCTACAAAAATTTCCTTGTATAATGAACCTTAGGGCGTGTCAGGTGAGGCATGATTCCGATCCTAAAATATTAAGAAGTAACTTTTGAATTGAGTATTATATTAACTATATATAGTTTCCCTAATTTAAAATTTTTATCAAATGGGAAATTTGATAAGCTTTTCGTCGATATAAGATTCACCCAAATCCGATACCTGGGTAAGAAGTTATGATTAATTTAAGTCCTAGTCATAAAACAACATCATTTCAGTGTTTAGCGCATCGTGGAGAGGGTTTATTTGACAATTTTCAAATTTTAGTGGAACTCTACGATAGTGGCGCGTCTCGAAGGACCCTAATTTCTCAATATTTAATTTCCAGTGGCCTAGCGTGATTGTGTGCATCACGCTGAAGTTCCAAGTCCCAACCAGTGGGACAACGTGATGGATCCGCATCGCGGTGACTCCCAAATTCCCATTTGTCAATTTTCAGTGAGCCGCCGCGATAGTGGCGCGTCGCACTAGCCCTTAAAAATTAGGTTTCCAGTCCAATTTTTCCAGCTTTGTACAGAAATTAAAAAGGGCACTTTGGACTTTTTCCAAGCCTCTTAAACCATGCAAACACCAAATTAAAGTAATTACAAGCATTCTATGAAGTTTTTCTCAAGTTTTCTCTCAACAAGAACCCCAAGTATCCAAAATCTCTTTCAAGAATCTCAAGAATCCACCATAGATTTTCTAAATTGAGTCAAGATTCAAGGTTCCCAAGTCAAGGGTTTCAAGAACCCTCATTCAAGAGTATGAATAGAGTTCCAAAAGTGAGAGTTCATCCAAAGCTTCTAATTCAAGGTATGTGGGATTTTGACCAAGGCTAATCCTTTCACCCTTCTGCCCAAAGGCTTATTTAAACTACAGTTCTCTGCAATTTATGAGATTTTACATGAAATTGAATTGGGGCTTTTCACCCATTATTATCGATTATAATATTTTGATACTTCTCTTGAATTGAGAGTCTAATAGCATGATTTTCACATATTTTCTTGAGAAATTGCAGTTGGGTCTATACCCCATGATTTTAATCCTTAAGAATTTAATAGTTGAAATATTTGAAACATTGATGTATATGAGTATGTTGAGATTTTGAGATAAATTGCAGAAATTTCTAGATTTCTACATGAGTTATGAATCTATATGCTATCTATTATGCTTTTGATGAGTTCTAACTTGAGATTGAATTATGAGTTATTAAGCCCTACTTGAGACTTGAGATTTTATGAACTATTATGCTATAAGCACCCATGATTTGAGTGATCTGAGATTATTGAGAAATGTTTTGACCTAATGGTCATTGAGTTTTGAAATCCACTCTACTACATAAGATTACACATTTGATTATTGGGTTTTTATTGAACCATGAGATTATTCTAAAGTGGATTTTTATGAGATGAGCGAGATAAACTAAAGGGAGTAGTATTTAGCACCGAGTTGGGTAAGTTACCACAGTTTTTTACCCCAGAACTATGTGACACCGTAGGTTGGGCCTAAGGTTGAGATGATTATTGGGCCTAAGGCTGAGATATTGGGCCTGAGACCAAGATAAGTGATCACTGAATTGAGGTTATACTCCCTGGCAAAGAGTATGATGCTCCTCCCCAACGTGGGGTCTCTTCCTTAGGAGAACAAAATGTTGGACTCCATGTACCTCGCATGGTTTATATAGGTTAAGAGAATCTCCCTTAAAACTAATGCTTTGAGATAAGATATTTTCCTTTAAAAATAAAATACTTTCCCTTGATGTGAGTATTTTTTCCTAAACTTGAAATGAGATATTTTTCTAACGTGAATAAAATACCTTTAAGTATGTTCCAAAGTTATATGATTCTGAATTCTAAGTATTTGAGTTCAAAAGAGTTATGAGTTCTTGAGCATTAAAGAAGTTTTACTCTCCATGAGACATGCATGAGTTGAAAGTACTGCTTAAAGTTTTCTTTAGCCTTGAGTAATGAGAATAAGAGAAGAGTACAAATTTCCAAGCTAAAAGTATAATGACTCACGAGATTGTGTTACATGTTTGATTTTACATGATTCATGAGCTTTGTATTTTATTCGTATTCAAGCCATGTGATTCATTACTTATTAAATGTATTATTTGATTAAATAGTATTGATGTTATTTTATATAAATGCGTGCACCCCCACATACTCAGTACATTCTCAAGTCCTGATCCGCATATACGTCTATGTCTTATAATGTAAGTTCAAGTGCTCAGTTCCAACCTCGTTAGTGATTTTCGAGTACCTCTATCTACATTCCTACAGTGTTGAGTCCTTATAGTTCAAGGACCTACATTCAGACATCTCCATATTTTGAGAGACTATGTTGTTATTTCTAGTTTATTTTGAGTCACTTGGGGACCTGTCCCATTGGCTCTCTAGTTCATGGATTAGTAGAAGCTTTGTCAGACTAGTTATCAAATTGTGGTTATGTTGAGGTTTTCGGTATTTGTTGGTCATTTGGACCGAGCATTTTCTCTGTATTTCCTTTCATATGATATGACTATGCTAGTGTTTGAATTATTTCATCTTGAAATGAGTGTTATTAGTAGAAATAGGCTCAAAGGGTTAGCTTGGGGCTACTTGTATCCTTAAGCACCGTGTGATGTTTTGGGAGGCAATTTCAGGTTGTTACAAACTTAGTATCAAAGCCTAAGGTTCTAAAGGAGTCCTAGGGAATCTGATAAGTCACGTTGAGTAGAGTCTTGATCATCAGTGTGCAGTGCGCCATGTCTATGAGCAAGACACTATAAGATGTTTTAGGAAAAAGTTGTTTCTTCTTTCAGATTCTATCATGGCTATAGTTGTCCCTCTCGTCTAATAATTCATGCTCTTCTATTTTTAGAAAATGCCTCTCTGAAGATCGAATATCCACAGAAACAACGATAAGCCAACCCCACCTATTAATCATTTGAATGAGATGGTGTCTCATGCTGAGTTTCGGGTGGCCTTTTTGGTGTTAGCCCAAGAATTCACTGCTGATATTTGGGCCAATAACCAGGCTGTAGTTGCTAATCAATAGAGATATGATGTAGCTATGGCTAGAATCTATGATTTTATGTGGATGAATCCGCCAGAGTTTTATGGGTCCAAGGTAGGTGAGGACCCATAGTTATACCTTGAGAAGGTGAGAAAGATCATGTAGATGATGCATGTTTCTGAGGAAGAGAGTGCTAAGTTAGGGTCTTATCAGTTGAAGGACATAGCTTATAACTGGGTTGTATCGTAGAGAAAGGGTTGACGTGAGGATGTTGCTCCTATGACTTGGCAGGTGTTCCAAGATGTATTCTTAGATATGTTCTTTCCGCTTGAGATGAGGGAAGCAAATATTAAGGAGTTTGTGAACTTGAGGAAAGGCTCTATGACATTTAAGGAGTACGGCTTGAAATTCAACCAGTTGGCTAAGTATGCTCCTAATTTAATATCTGACACCCGAGCTAGTATGACCAAGTTCATGACAGGTGTTTCTGGTTTGGTGCTGAAAGAGTGTAGGACTGCGATACTGCATAGAGATATGGATTTGTCTAGGTTGATGACATATGCATAACAAATAGAGGTGGATAAGATTAGAGAGAGAGACAGAGTGAGGGGTAACAAGAGGTCTAGATCTAAGCAGCATGAGTATAGCTAGCTTAGGTTCTATGGAGGGAGCCTCCCTCAATTTTAGAGGCGTCTATCTATGTCAGCGACTTCATCAGCTAGTGCTTCCGCACCTAGAAGTAGGCAGGAGCAAGGGGGCAGATCATTTATGTCTAGGTTATAGAACAGTGTTGGTAATAGGCCCCATTATCCTCTTTTTGTTAAATGTGGTAGGGATCATCCCAGTGAGTATTTCATAGATCTGAGGGGTTGTTTTGGTTGTGGTAACTAGGGCCACATACTTAGAGATTGTCCTCAGGCTAGACAGGGGAACAGAGATACCCAACCTCAGGCACCGGCTACTAGAGCACCAGCTTTTGCACCCCATCCCATCCCTGCTCAGGGCGCTTCATCTAGCACTACTGACGGTCAGCCCCAGAATAGATTTTATGCCTTACCATCCCATCAGGAGCAGAAGGACTCTCCCAATGTTGTTACTGGTCTGCTTTGCATCTTTTGTTTTGATGTTTATGTGTTGTTGTACCTCGGGTCAAGTCTCTCCTCTGTAACCTCACTTGTGGCTATGAATTTCAAAATGAGTCCCAAAAGAATTCCTGAGCCTTTCCTAGTCTCCATACCAGTAAGGGAGTCATTTGTCGCTAAATAAGTATATAGAGATTGTCCTGTTACTGTTCTTCATAGAGTCATACTGATGAATTTGATAGAGTCAGACATGGTGAATTTTGACCTTATTCTAGGTATGGATTGGCTTTATTCTTGTTATGCATCTATAGACTGTCGTACCCATGTGGTCAAGTTTTAGTTTCCTGATGAACTAACTTTTGAGTGGTCCGAGAGTTCAGTATCTCCCAAAAGTCATTTTATCTCCTATCTCAAAGCCAGAAAGCTAATATCCAAAGGTTGCATCTATCACTTACTTAGAGTTAAAGACACTAAGTCTGAGGCTCCAACTATTCAGTCAGTCAACATTGTTAATGATTTTCCTGATGTTTTTCCAAAAGATCTCCCTGGGATACCTCTAGATGGGGAGATAGAATTTGGGATTGACCTTCTTCCTGACACTCATTCTATTTCTATTCCGCCATATCGTATGTCACCTACGGATCTTAAGGATTTGAAAGATCAACTCAAAGATCTTTTAGATAAAGGTTTTATAAGGCCCAGTATTTCTCCTTGGGGTACACCTGTTTTATTCGTGCGACAGAAAGATGATTCTTTGCATATGTGCATTGACTATCGTCAACTTAACAAAGTCACAGTCAAAAATAAATATCCTATTTCGAGAATTAATGACTTGTTTGACCAGTTGCATGGTGCAAGTTATTTCTCCCAGATAAACCTTAGATCCGTCTATCATCAACTTAAAGTGAGGGAGTTTGATATTCCAAGGCCAGCCTTTCGAACCCTCTATAGTCACTTTGAGTTTCTAGTCATATCCTTCGGGGTAACCAATGCCTCAGCCGCCTTCATGGACCTCATGAATCGAGTATTCAAGCAATATCTCGATATGTTTGTCATTATTTTCATAGATGATATCTTTGTGTACTCTCGTAATGAGAATGACCATGCAAATCATCTTAGAATTGTCTTACAAACCCTCAGAGATCACCAATTGTTCACCAAATTTAGTGTGAATTTTAGCTAAGGTCTATAGCCTTTCTAGGTCAAATCGTTTCAGCTAAAGGTATTAGAGTTGATCCCCAAAAGACAGAAGCTGTGAAAAATTAGCCTAGATGTATCTCCCCATCTGATATTAGGAGTTTCTTGGGTCTAGCTGGCTACTACCGCCATTTTGTTGAGGGTTATTCTTCTATTATGTCTCTAATGACTCGGTTGACCTAAAATAAGTTAAGTTCCAGTGGTCAGATTCCCATGAGAAGAGTTTTTAGGAGTTGAAGACTTGACTTACTTCAGCCTCTGTGTTGACTTTGCCTGATGGTATAGATGGTTTTGTGGTGTATTATGATGCCTCTAGAATTAGTTTGGGTTGTGTGCTGATGCAAAGAGTTAAGGTTATATCCTATGCCTCTAGACAGTTAAAGTCGCATGAGAAAAATTACCTAACCCATGATGTTGAGTTAGCTGTTGTGGTCTTTGCTTTGAAAATCTAGAGACACTAGCTTTATGGTGTTCATGTTGATGTGTTTACTGATTATAAGAGCCTGCAGTATGTGTTTACTTAGAGGAAGTATAATCTTAGGTAGAGAAGGTGATTAGAGTTATTAAAAAACTATGATATGAGTGTGTTGTATCACCCGGGCAAGGCCAACGTAGTGGGGGATGCCCTTAGCAGATTGTCTATGGGTAGTGTTGCTCATGTAGAGGAAGGTAAGAAAGAGTTAGCTCATGATGTGTATTGTTTGGCTAGATTGGGTGTTAGGTTTCTTGATTCAACTGAGGGGAGTACGTTGGTGTAGAGTAGTTTCGAATCCTCTTTAGTTTCAGAAGTAAAGAAGAAGCAAGATAGGGATCCTAGTTTGGTCAGACTGAAAGAGTCAGTTAAGGGCCAAAAGGTAGAGGTTTTCCCCCAAGCGGGAGATGGCGTGTTGAGATTGCAAAGTAGATTGTATGTTCTGTGTGTTGATGATCTGAGGCAGACAATTATGGCTGAAGCATATGGTGCACAGTATTCTATTATCCCGGCACTACCAAGATATACCGTGACTTGTGGGAAATCTATTGGTGGAAGGTATGAAGAAGGACATAGCCGAGTTTATAGCAAAGTGTGCAACGTGCCAATAGGTTAAGGTAGAGCACAAAAGACCTGGTACTATGATGCAAGAGTTTGGTATACCCACTTGGAAGTGGGAGGTGGTGAATATAGACTTCGTAATCGGGTTGCCTCTTTCGCATCATCATCATGATTCTATTTGGCTTGTTGTAGATAGGCTAACTAAGTCCGTGCATTTTTTGCCCATGCATATGTCTTATACAGCTGAGGATTATGCTAGATTGTATATCCGGGAGTTAGTTAGGCTGCACGGAGTTCCTTCTTCTATCATTTCGGATAGGGGCACTTAATTTACTTCTCAATTTTAGAGGGCGTTCCAGTAGGGTCTTGGTACCCAAGTCCTTTTGAGTTCTACTTTTCATCCACAGATAGATGGTCAGGATGAGAGGACCATTAAGACCCTGAAAGATATATTGAGGGCATGTGCTCTTGATTTCAAAGGTAGTTGGGATGAGCATTTGCGATTGATAGAGTTTGCCTATAATAATAGTTACCATGCTAGCATCGGGATGGCACCATTTGAGGCCTTGTATAGTAGGAGATATAGATTACCCATAGGTTGGTTTGAAATGGGTGAAGCTACCATGACTGGGCCTGATGCAGTGTTTGAAGCTATGGAGAAACTTAAGTTGATTAAAGAGAGGTTGAAGACCGGCCAGAGTCGTCAAAAGTCTTATGCCGATGTAAAGAGAAGAGATCTTGAGTTTGAAGTAGGTGATTTGGTATACTTGAAAATTTCACCCACAAAAGGGGTGAAAAGGTTTGGTAAAAAGGGAAAGCTTAGTCCCCATTATATTGGCCCGTATAGAGTCTTGAGCCGTGTTGGTAAGGTGTCCTATGACGTTGAGTTTCCCGCAGAGTTGTCAGCTGTTCATCCTATTTTCATGTCTCCATGCTTAAGAAGCATATTGGTGATTCCGTTGTAGTAAATCCTTTAGAGAATGCCGATATTCAGAACAGTCTTTCCTTCGATGGGATTTCTGTTTAGATCCTAGATTTTTAGATCCGTAGACTAAGGAACAAAAAAGTTTCCTTAGTCAAAGTTTTATGGCAGAACCAGTCTGTTAAGGGTAATACTTGGGAGACAGAAGAAGACATTCGAACCAAGTACCCGCACCTCTTTTCCGCAAGTTCAGATTAATCCGAAGGTATTATTCTTCCTTAATTCAGCCCTTCAAATCTAAAGATTAGCTATATTCATCTATCCTTGTATAAGTTCTTGCAATTTCTGAGGCATTCAAGAGTTTAGAGGGATTTGAGCCCGTTTTAGCAACTTGCTTCAGCTATGTGTACTCAGTATTTCCTGTATTCTTAGTCTAACTAGCGACATTCGAGGATGAATATTTTCAAGGGAGAGATATTGTAAGACCCCACAAAAATTCTCTCATAGAATGAGGCTTAGGGCGTGTCAAGTGAGACATGATTCCAGCCCTAAAAGATTGAGAAGTGACTTCTTAAGTGAGTATCGTGTTAACCATATAGAATTTTCCTAATTTCCACTTTTTATCACATGGGAAATTTGATAATCTTTCCGTCGATATAAGATTCACCCAAATCCGACACCTGGGTAAGAAGTTATGGGTAATTTAAGTCCTAGTTTTAAATAACGTCATTTTAGTGCTTGCCGCATCGCGGAGAGGGTCTATTTGAAAATTGTCAAATTCCAGTGGAACTCCACGATAGTGGCGCGTTGTGGAGGACCCCAATTTCTCAATAGTCAATTTCTAGTGTCCTAGCATAATTGTGATGCTTCGCGCTAAAGGTCCAGGTCCCAACCAGTGGGACAACGCGATGGCTTCGCGTCGCGGTGACTCCCAGTTTCCCATTTGTCAATTTCCAGTGAGCCACCGTGATAGTGGCGCATTGCGGTGGCCCATAAAATCAGATTTTCAGTTTAATTTTTCCAGCTTCGTACAAAATTTAAAAAGGGTACTTTGGACTTTTACCAAGCCTTTTAAATGTTGAACTCCATGTATCTCGCATGATTTATGTCGGTTAAGAGAATCTCCCTTAAAACTAAAGCTTTGAGATAAGATATTTTCCTTTAAAACTAAAATACTTTCCCTTGATATGAATATTTTTCCCTAAAGCTTGAAATGGGATATTTTCCTAACGTGAATGAATGCCTTCAAGTATACTCCAAAGTTATATGATTCTAAATTCCAAGTATTTGAGTTCAAAAGAGTTATGAGTTCTTGAGCATTAAAGAAGTTTTACTCTCCATGAGACATATGCATGAGTTGAAAGTATTGCTTAAAGTTTTCTTTAGCTTTGAGTAATGAGAATAAGAGAAGACTAGAAATTTCAAAGCTAAAAGTATAATGACTCACGAGAGTGTGTTACATGTTCCATTTTACATGATTCATGAGCTTTTCATTTTATAATTATTCAAGCCATGTGAGTCATTACTTATTACATGGATGATTTGATTAAATAGTTTTGATGTTGTTTTATATAAATGCGTGAATCCCCACATATTCAGTACATTCTCAAGTGCTGATCCACATATACATTTATGTGCTACATTTTCTTATAATGTACGTTCAGGTGCTCAGTCCCAACCTCGTCAGTGATTTTCGAGTACCACTATCTATATTCCTACAGTGGTGAGTCCTTATGGTTCGACGACCTATATTCAGACATCTCCATATTTTGAGAGACTATGTTGTTATTTCCAGTTCATTTTGAGTTAGTTGGGGACCTTTTTCAACGGCTCTCTAGTTCATGGATTAATAGAGGTTTTGTCAGACTAGTTATCAGATTGTGGTTGTGTTGATGTTTTTGGTATTGCTTGGTTGTTTGGACCGAGCATTTTCTTCGTATTTCCTTTCATATGATATGACTATTCTAGTGTTTGAATTATTTCATCTTGAAATGAGTGTTATTAGTAGAAACAGGCTCAAAGGGTTAGCTTGGTGTTACTTGTAGCCTTAAGCACCGTGTGACATCCCGTGAAGTGATTTCGGGTCGTTACAGGTGTTGTGGAGCAAAGCCAACTTTTACACCTCTAGAGTCTAATATTAAGTTAACATCAGTGGAATATGATAAGGTTTGCAGGTTTTACTAGTGATGTTATCTTGAAGGATGCAACTTCATATCAGAGATTAGTTGGAAAACTTATGTATGCTACCATAACCAGACTTGATATTAGTTATGTTGTTGAAACATTGATCCAATTTTATACAAATACCTAAAAGATATCATATGGAGGTTGCGTATAGGGTAGTTAGATATCATAAAGGTTTAGTAGGACAGGTATTTGGTTATAAGCTCAGACTGATATAGACTTAGTTTGTTGGTATAACTCAGATTGGACAGCCTGTCCTAATAAAGAACGTCAGCTACTCAATATGTAGTGAAATTTGGTGGATCTTTGATATCTTAGAAGTACATGAAATAGTACACAATGTCTAGAAGCTAATTTTGAGGCTGAGTATAGAAATATGACTTCAACTGTTGCAGAGCTTACTTAGCTTGAAGGGTTGTTTGAAGAATTGAATGTGTCTATTGATAAACCTATTACTTTATTCAGTGATAGTAAGCCATCTATACAACTGGAAGCCAATCCTATCTTTCATGAGAGAACTAAGCATATAGAGATTGATTGCCACTTTATCAAGGTCAGAATCAAGAGTGGTTTGATGCAGACATTGTACATTCATACACAACATCAGGTAGCAGATACTTAGACTAAGAGCTTATATCATGATCAACATTCTCATATGTTAAGCAAGCTAGGTGTTCTCAATATTTTGCATCCTTCAGCTTGAGGGGGAGTGTTGGAAAGATTACACACATACTACATAGTTAGATAGTAAGCTAGTAGCAAATTAGTTAGTCAATTAATTAATTATTATGATGCACAGATTTTACGGTAACAATGATTCGTTGTTACATTGAGTTAGTGGTGAGTGAGTTAGTTGTTTAAATGAGTTATTAGCTAAGAGTGTAAGTGAGTTGATCTGGGAAACTTCTAGAAGATTCTAGAAGTTGTAGACAAGTCTATATATAGATGCATAGCTGTTGTTCTTTTGAAGTATTGAATTAAAAAATTATTTTCTTATTAGTTTATATGAAACTATTTTTTTCTAGTCAATTAAAATATATTATAATTCTTTCAAAAGCTTAAAAAAATTAATTAACACCATTAGAAACTTTTATAACCACATCCTAACTTATATGGGATCTTTCATATTTCAAGAATCAAGCGGATTTTTCTTTATCTATAATTTTTTCCATGCCTTTAAATATTTTAAATTATTAATGTGTGTGAATTAAAATAATTCTTTATGTAATTTTTATCAAATGTACAAAAAAAATTAAAAAAAAACTATAACATTCTATCTTTGAATTTATAGTTAAAATTGAGAAATTTAATTTGTGAAATTTGAAGTGTGCCATATAAATTGAGACAGAGAGAGTAAATTAAAAATTACGACATGTTTAAGTTCATAAATTTAAAAAGTATCATATTTATTTGACAACACATAAATTGAAATAAAGAAAGTATAATCTAATCAAGAGTTGATTATTATGGAAGGTGACATACTTGAATTCTAGCTGTCAAGAAAGTAACAAGTCTGCAAAAATAAAAGCATAAGTTGGTAAGGGTTAATGTTCAATTCTGCTGGGAAGATACATCCATATATATGAATAGTATTGGGTTCTGAGTGATAAAAATAAATAAAAAAATGAAGGAAAAGTGAATTGAACTTTTATTTTAAGAAAAGAATTGTTCTCTCACATAGATGGGAGAAAGGAACATTTTCATGCTTAAACATAGAAGCATTCTTTAATATGAATAGTGAGGCCATAAGAATAAAAAGACAAGTCTTGCGCCCC